>NC_089217.1:1346911-1367268 GCF_963930695.1 Labrus bergylta
GAAAAGTCCTGTTAACTAGCTCATTGTGTTTAGATTGTGTTTTTTACTAAACCAGACCTAAATGGACGCCTCCTGTCGGCTGGAGCTCGGGGTTATTTCAGGTCTGAGTCATTAAAGCCACATGTGATAGTAATAGTGTTACATTTATAGAGTTTATAGTAGAGTATTTTTTACATTATGACCTGGCCCACTCTGCAGCCATGTACTTCTTATAAAGGTTCAAGAGAAAAAGAAGAGTAGTTAAGAACACAGCGTTTCCATAGTAACAGACATGTAAAGGTGTAAACGTTTACTGAAGGTAAAACGTGTTTGAGCTGTTCGGACGCAGACAGAGAGGCTCTGCGAGTGCAAGGAGGGATGAGCCGGCTGGTATTAATAGCTGCACCCGGTCCTGCTCCAGCAGATGGTTTTCCACTGATAGTAATGTGTGACATGCGGGAGCCCGTTGCATTGTGGGAACAGAAATACTCTCCTCTGTGGGGCTCAGTCAGATGGGAACTTTGAGGAAAGCTGATCCTTTAGCCGGGGCTAGAAACCTGTACGCATGGATCCACTTTGTAGAATCTTCAATGCATGTGTCCCTCTTACAGACAACCAAAACAATATGTTCCCCCACCAACTCCCGTCCCGTTTCACCGGCAGAGACGGAGACAGCAGCATAAGAGTGCTACTCCCCTGTAGTCCAAACATGCCAAGTCTTCCATGCTAAACCGACTTCATGCTTTTGTCTGCAGGTTTGCATCTGATTGAAGTGCTGTTTGACGACGTCTCAGTGCCCAAGAGTCCATTCAGGGTGTCAGTGACTGAAGGCTGTGATCCAAGTCGAGTCCGAGCCTACGGTCCGGGTCTGGAGGAGGGACTGGTCAACAAACCAACCGCTTCACGGTCGAGACCAGGTGAGGTGTAATCAAACAAATGTGCCTGACTTTAGTCCATCTTAAACTTCCTCCTAAAGTCTGCTCTGCTGTCTCCTCAGAGGTGCTGGCACTGGAGGTCTCGGCCTGGCCATCGAGGGTCCGTCTGAGGCCAGATGTCATGTAAGGACAACAAAGACGGCAGCTGCAGTGTGGAGTACATACCCTTCACTCCCGGAGAGTACGACGTCAACATCACCTTTGGAGGACTTCCTATTCCAGGTAAAACATCTATGACTTTGATTTTGAAGGATTGTGTTGCAACGGTAACAACTTGATTTCAGCCGTCGTCTCTGAATGTTGTTGCAGGAAGTCCGTTCCGGGTCCCAGTGAGAGAGTTGGTGGATCCCAGTAAAGTGAAGTGTTCAGGTCCTGGTCTGGGGATGGAGTCCGAGCCCACGTCCCTCAGACCTTCACTGTGGACAGCAGTAAAGCAGGAGTGGCCCCTCTGGAGGTCCAGCTGTACAGGGCCCACCGGTAAGACCCTGAACACAACCCACAAATTTGACGATTTCTAATCTGAGACATGACGACTTCAGGACCCGGCTTAAAGACCAGCCACCCTGGACCCACATCAGAATCATGAACATACAGTACTTACTCCAGACTCCATGTGAGCTTAGGTCCTGTTCACAACCAGTTCCTTAAAGACTTTATATGTGATTTTTTGATCCAGCAGATGTCGCCCTTGAGCACCAGCATGAAACTAAAACAACTCGCGCTGCATTGTTGTGTTAGCATGCTAATGCTAGCGATCTTTATTGTGCTGGTATCTTCACACTGCATGTAAATTTACCTGAAATGAGCGTGATCTAGAAACACAGTTAAGCAGTGAGTACAGTATGTTATTCTTCTTTTCTCTAGTCCTCAATTAAACAACTTTATACACGAGGGGAGGAGTCAGCCGGCCGTCCTGGCGATGTAAACAAAGTGAAAATAGGACTCTGAAAACTCTGAAAACATCACAGACAGTGGGACTCGGGTGTTACACCCATTGTAGACAGTCATGACTCACAGAGTTATTTTCAGAGGATATACTTGATTTATATTATATTTAAGTGTGAAACATCACATATAAAGCCTTTAAAGAAATGAAGGGGAGCTACATTTTGTCATTATTGTCAAAACCCCCAAAACCTTGACAGTATTGATAGAATTTACCATTCTGGTTACTCTTCAGGTGTGTCTGAGCCAATCAGCATCACCGACAATGGAGATGGTACTCACACAGTCAACTACACGCCCTCCAATGACGGCCCGTACACTGTGTGTGTGAAGTACGCCGAAACAGGAAGTCCCTCGCAGGTCAGTAAAGGAGAGAGAGAGGAACATAAAGAAACATCATCAGTTTAGGGTCCTGATTTTTTTTTCTCTCCTCTCAGTCCTTTTAAGATCAAGACGCTGCCGGCTCACGATGCCAGTAAAGTCCGAGCGAGCGGTCCTGGTCTGAATGCATCTGGAGTCTCGGCCAGTCTGCCCGTGGAGTTCACCATTGATGCCAGAGACGCCGGGGAGGGGCTGCTGACCGTGCAGATTCTGGTGAGTCACAGGTTAACGTCCACATTAAGAGTAGATCCCTAAAACCATTAAAAGTGTGTTAGTCCAACTTTGAGAAATCAACTGAGTACCATTTCGGCCCGTCCATCATGGATTTTAAAATTCTAGTTTTAGCTGCACTGACACAACAAATCCAGTTTGTCAAACATGTAAACATAGTGACCTGAGGGAGGGGTGGGATGGTTTGTTTTGGTCGGATAGACTGGTGCTAAATAACAACATCTGGTCAGTTTTTATAGATGAGAAGTGGACACACTAAGATGACCTGACTCTTTGAGGTTCTGCACCTTTACCCTTCTCACACTCTCTCTGTTTTTAACCCCCGACTCAAACCCTCCATGTGGCGTCCTGTGCCGGTGTCTGGGGGGGCTTGATGATGCTGTCCCTGCAGGGTCCGGATGGGTGCAGGCGCGAGGCCTCTGTGTTTGTGGAGGACTGGGGCAGGAGGGTGTGGGAGTCTCATATAGTAAAGAAAACCATCCCCTTCAGTATTCATAGGAGAGGCTGTGTAAGGCCGGCACTGTCAACCCCCCCCCCCCCCCCCCCCCCCCCCCCCCCATCCGCTTGCTCATACTCCCCCCCTCTCATGTCCTTCCTCCCTTACTCATATCCACTTAAAACAGAGGAAGTAATCATCAGAGACTAGTTAGGCCTTGTCCTATTTACTGTGTTTTTGTTTTGTGCATCGAGGGAACTTAGTTAATTTCTATTTTTAGGTCGTTTGTTTTATTTCCTCTGCGGATAAAAGTAAAACCTAAAACACAACTCAGCGGTGCATCGAGTCACTGTTCTTAAGCTCTCAATCCATCACATGTCAATAATTACCAGACTCTCAACATCTCAAGAGAAGTTTGAACGACTTAAAAGAAACTGAAGTTCAGAGAGCAGCTGGTAAAGTCGGCTCTTGTTTGATTTTTACTAGAATCATATCAGAGTTGGTTTTTAGTAAAGAAGATGTGAGAGTATTTGAAAGCTCCAGAACAGATACTAAACTTACAGTGATGATAGTTATATCACTTTCAAAGGTCAAAGGTCAAAGGTCAACAATGAAGTTTGATCTCAAATTGAGATCAAGACGTTTCCTGAAAATGAAGGTTCTTAGAAGAAGCTCAAACGCAACATGATCAGCTTAAGCTTCACATATTTAGTCAAGAGCCTCCACCCCCTCTCCCCCCCCTCTGTGGTCTCCATCGGAACTGACCTCCATTCAGTTTGTTTAATGATCTAACAGACAGACGTGGTGTTCAGTCCTCCACTAACCGGAGTGCTTCATAAACCTGCCTCCTTCCATCCCTCCTCCTCGTCCTCTTCCTCCTCCTCAGTTGTTCATTCAGTAGAGTTAGACCCCGTGTGACATTTCAATCAGTACACGAGTACTGTGAACACCACTGGTCTCCACATCTTCAAACCCCGCCCCTTTTTATGCTCCTATTAAAGCTGCTTAGCGCTGATAAACTTTGACACGATTCTAATAAAAATCAAAAGATATTGATACCTATTAGTAACCACGGCAACCAAAACAAAAGTCCCAATGTGCCAGCGTCCGCCCGTCAGAATGCGAGCAACGACGGCACACTGAGACCACTGATGGCCAGTACTCCAGATGTTTGTCTGTCCAGCTGTGGACTCTGACTTCCTGTCCGTGTGTCCCAGGATCCCGAGGGAAAGCCCAAGAAGGCGAACATCCGCGACAACCGAGACGGGACGTACACAGTGTCCTACGTACCCGACATGACGGGCCGTTACACCATCACCATCAAATACGGAGGAGACGAGATCCCGTACTCGCCTTACCGCATTCACGCCCTGCCCACCGGAGACGCCAGCAAGTGTCTGGTCACAGGTCAGACTCCGCCCACCGCAACTCTGTAGCCAATCATATTTTATGACCTGAAAGTTTCAAAACATGATTCTCTTGTTTTCTTACAGTGTCGATCGGAGGACACGGACCGGGTGAGTTTAGACTTCACCACACCGAGCATAAACACTTTTACACCTCTCAGTCGCTCTGACCTTCTTCTTTGTTCTGGATGAAGTGTAACACATCTCACTTCTTTTATCACCTCTATTGAGAGTTGTCTCTGCACTGTTTATATTAAGCAGGATGAATGGATCAGGAAGCAACAGGTTTCTAGATAAAGCAAAGACAGTCTGCATTTTAAAGAGTCGTAACCAGCATTGAAATCAAAAACAAGTCAGTTGCTAATTCAGTGGGTTGCTAAAGTAAATAAGCAGCACATTTCAGTTGTTGTATTTTTGTTTAGAGTTGACATCGTTTCTGAACATGCAGCGGTATTTCTTAACTACACTCGCGTCAGCAGTGGCTGAACTGTTGCACTCGTCGACCTCCGCACCACCACAAACCTCTGAGTTACCGGTGCTAGCTTCTTGTTAGCCACATCAGTAGTTAGCTTCTGCAAGGATAAAGCCTCAGAGGATTTCTCAGTAGTCCTATTGTTGACCCTGCTGCACTCCTGTAGTTCTAAGGAGCAGTTTGTCTTCACATCAACATAAGCTGAGTTTTTGCTGAGCTGTGAGAATAAAAGTAAAGATGCTTTATCTTGACCGACGTCCTGATCCCGTTATCCGTCCCATCAGGATCAGGCATCGGGCCGACCATCCAGATCGGGGAGGAGACGGTCATCACCGTGGATGCAAAGGCTGCTGGGAAAGGTAAAGTCACCTGCAAGGTGTCGACTCCTGACGGGGCGGAGCTGGACGTGGATGTGGTGGAGAACGCCGACGGGACGTTTGACATCTACTACACGGCGCCGGAGCCCGGCAAATACGTCATCACCATCCGGTTTGGAGGAGAGAACATCCCCGACAGCCCGTTCCACGTGGTGGTGAGTGACAGCGCCATATCAACACCTGTTGGTTACCATAGCAACATAAACAGAAATCCTGTCGGGTCATTTACTGTTTTTAATTTCCTAAGATTGAAGGTAAACGTCTAAAGTGGACAAAAACATTAGAAGTATTAAAATAAACATTGATGTGCTCGTGTTTGTGCATGGAAGTGTGTGTGTGTGTGTGTTTGTGTGTTTTCCTAAAGGTTGTACCTTGTTCCCTGTCAGGCGTGTGATACCGTCCCAATAATAGAGGAACCATGTGACAAGCTTCAGTTACAGACGGCGTCTTACTCTCCCTATGCGGGCTTCTCCCCTCCATGGGTACACATGACAGTCCGTACAGCTGCTGCTCATTCAAACTTTTCCTCTTTTGCACTTTACTGTCGTTTTACCGAGGCCGACCCGCCCGTCAATAACAACCCACATTCACCTATAGATTATCTGATTGTCTCTGCATGGTGCTGCATGTTCTCTCTGCATGATCCTCCCTCTGCTGCTGGAGGGAGGGAGGGGGAGGGAGGGGGGGTAATGTGTAAACTGATCAGCTACATTAGTTTCTACATCTCTGGAGTTTTTCATGTTCTGAATTTCATAATGACGCTCAGCTCTCACTTGTGCAGAACGCCAATTCATACAGGTAGACTCCATAGTGTTTTTTTCTTCTATTTTTTCGTTCTTACTACTTTTTAACAGTGTTGGGAACATTACTGAGAATTAGTAACTTGTTACAGATTTATGAGTAACTAATTACTTTGGAAGGTTACTCGAGCTGTTGGAGCTATTTAATTGTTGTTAGAATTAGTTTTGGTATTTAGTTTACTAATATTTGGGTGGTGTTGTTTATTTAATTATTCGACATGTTTTCTTTATTTAGAGTAGATTTTGGGTAATATTTTCTTTTGCTAGTTATTTGTGTAGTAAATTTAGTTTTGCATTAGTATTTTTTGTTAGGTATTTGGGTAACACTGTGGGCACCAGAGGTTATTTAAGTAAGAGGCAGGTGGAGGACCAGCATGCACCTGGGTGGGCCTATTGTATTTTATCAGCGCAAGAGAGGCAGCAGGAGTCACGATTTTGTTTGTTCTTTTGTTTGCTTTCTTTAAATAAACCACCAAAAAAAACGTAGATCTCTTGCATCTCGTACATCACATCCCCATGGTGCATCAGTGGTCATTTGATTACGTTTGATATTAGTTTATTTAGATTTTTTTGTTTTTGGACAAATAGCCACTACACAAGCGTAACTCTGTTTTGGCTTCAATCCTCGTATAAATGTTCTCATTATTTAGAGTTGCTGTGGCAGAACGCTGCTGTGACAAGGTGTAGGTATGTCCCCTGTTAGATTCAGACTCAACAGTAGATATGTCAGGTGATTGTTGAGGATGTGGAATCAGTGCAGCTCGAGATGACTGCCTGAACTTGCTCCAAGGCATCGCCTCGTTTATTTCAGGTCTAAATCTTCCTGCATCCTCTGATGCTTCCTCAGCCTCTTTGCCGTCCTGCTTTGCTCCCTCCTCCCTCCTCCCTCCTCCCTTCTCTCTTTGGACCATATCCCAGTATATATCCCAGTACTTCCCAGTATGGTGTCACTAACGCCCCTCCCCTCCTGGGCTCCTGTTTAGGCCACAGATGATCCCATCAGCCCCGTGGATGGGATGGAGCCCATGCTCCGCCCCTTCAGCCTGGTCATTCCCTTCACCGTGCAGAAAGGAGAGATCACAGGTAGGAGCTGCTCCGTTTGTGTCGTGACCTTTTACAATGTTCAGCTCACAGATGGGGTTTTAAAATCTGATGTTCTGCATGTCGAGGTTTCAGAGTCAGAGTCTGCTCAGTACAAAGATAACATGCATGTAATCATTTGGAAGGATCATTATCTTTGAAACAGTTCTGTGCTGGTGTGAATGTGATGGAGATTTCTTTACAAACCTGCTGTTTGGAATCGGAACAGACTTTTTCTTAACAGACACTGCTGGGGCCCAGACTTTAAAATATGATTGCAAATATGCCTGAAAGCTGTCAAGCACGATGTAAAGACGTAGCTGTCACCTAATGCGAGTATTTCAGCCTTGGGATTTTATGTGAATCATTTAATCAAACGAGATAATTTATATTCTGCGGGCCTCATGGGACGCTTTCGGGTCCAGGAAAGTACAAGAAAAATCATTGCCTGATCTTTTATTGACAGAGATAAAAAAATTATTTTATGGGTTTAGTCATGTCCCCCCCAGTAAAAAGTTTGACTCCACCCCTGGATGCCTTCATGAGTATTTAGAGCAGCAGTATGTGGACTGAATCAATATAAATCCTAGTGTGTGTGTGTGTGTGTGTGTGTGTGTGTGTGTGTGTGTGTGTGTGTGTGTGTGTGTGTGTGTGTGTGTGTGTGTGTGTGTGTGTGTGTGTGTGTGTGTGTGTGTGTGTGTGTGTGTGTGTGTGTGTGTGTGTGTGTGTGTGTGTGTGTGTGCGTGTGTTGGTCATAATGAGAGAACATGTCGGTCTGCACTGCTCACAGACAACGTGTCAGAGGATTGAATATGTCGGATTGAAGTCATAAAAACTCTTATTTATGGATTACTTTTTTAATGTCGGCCTTCAGGTGAGGTGCGGATGCCGTCCGGTCGAACCGCCATCCCTAACATCACGGACAACAAAGACGGCACGGTCACTGTGAAATACTCGCCAACAGAACGAGGCCTGCATGAGATGGACATCAAATATGACGGAGACCACATCCCAGGTAACACCACAAACACACGTTTACTTTGGTTTTTAGTCTCAGCTGCAGCAGGAAGGATTCATCCAACCAGAGGTCTCTGTGTTTGGAGATGAATATGACAGTATCATCAGCGTAAAGCTTTACCTTTAGATAGATCGGATGATTGTTCTAAACCCTGGGCTGCATTAATTAGTCCTGTTCTAATACTTCATGTTTTCTCTTACAGGAAGTCCCCTCCAGTTCTATGTTGATGCCATTAACAGCGGTCATGTGACTGCTTATGGCGCTGGTCTGAGTCATGGGACGATAAACCGACCGGCAACTTTCACTATCGTTACTAAAGACGCCGGAGAAGGTATCACTAACATAAAACACAGCAGTAGTAAACTCAATGTTTTGTAGTTCTTTTAAGACATGTCAGGAGGAAGTGTTCATCAACATCCTGGTTTGACTCTTTGTGCAGGTGGTCTGTCTCTGGCTGTTGAAGGTCCCTCTAAAGCAGAGATCAGCTGTAAGGACAACAAAGACGGGACGTGCACTGTGTCCTACCTGCCCACGGCGCCTGGAGACTACAACATCATCGTCAAGTTTGATGACAAACACATCCCGGGCAGCCCGTTCACGGCCAAGATCACAGGTACTCCAACTTTCATAAAAACTGAATGCTAGACCATTTCAGACGGGAATATAAATTGTGTTTCTGATAGACAAACTAACCTTGTCGATGTGTTTGGAGGTCGTTCTAAGTATGAAGCTTTATTACAAGATTCTCTAAGTCTTCTTTAAAGAACACGTGCACTGACAAGTCTGATAAACCAGAGCTAACTAGCTTAAACCGCCGCTCTTCAAGATGCTATAGTTTCCACATCTTTCTTCAAGTTGTTTTTTTTAACCCAAGTGTAAAATCTTTGATCGACGTCCAGGTGATGAAGCCATGAGGACGTCTCAGCTTAACGTTGGCACGTCAACAGACGTCTCTCTGAAAATCATGGAGACCGACCTGAGCAGTCTGACGGCGAGCATCAGAGCGCCGTCTGGAAACGAGGAGCCGTGTCTGCTGAAGAGGCTGCCCAACAGACACATCGGTAAGTTCTTACTGCTGAGAGTTTGTCAGCATTCAACATTGAGACGAGCCTGGCGTCACACTCGATTTATTCTTAAATGTAAAACTTCTGTGTTAAAGATGAAAACACTCATAAAGTTCCTCCTTCCTTCAGGTATCTCATTCACACCAAAGGAAGTGGGCGAACACGTGGTGAGTGTGAAGAAGAGCGGGAAACATGTGACCAACAGCCCCTTTAAGATCATGGTGGGTCAGTCAGAGATCGGAGACGCCAGTAAGGTGAAGGTGTACGGTCAGGGGCTGGTGGAGGGACACACCTTTGAGGTGGCTGAGTTCATTGTCGACACCAGGAACGCAGGTGCGACCAAAGGCTAACTTCTGCTTCCTTTATGAATATTGATACATATATTTCAACATTATAACCCATTAATAATGTAATGTAAAGTAATTCTTATTTATTTGTAACTCCTGTGTATGCGCTCAGGTTATGGCGGGCTCGGTCTGTCCATCGAGGGTCCCAGTAAAGTGGACATTAACTGTGAGGACGTGGATGACGGGACGTGTAAAGTCACCTACTGTCCAACTGAACCTGGAAACTACATCATCAACATCAAGTTCGCTGACCAGCACGTCCCAGGTACCAACCAGGCTCCAGCCAATTCTTGAATTGTATTGAGGTTTGACATCTTTGGAGGTACTTTGTTTCTTGAATTGGGTTTTATTTTGGCGGGGAACAGGAAGTCCATTCACAGTGAAGGTGTTTGGGGAGGGCCGGATGAAGGAGAGCATCACCAGGAAGCGTCAGGCTCCCTCCATCGCCACTGTGGGCAGCACCTGTGATCTCAACCTCAAAATACCAGGTGAGCTGTGACATCACTTCCTGTTTGCTCCTGTCTGCACCTGTCCTCCCCTGCTTCCTCCTCTTCACCTCCTTTTCTCTTCGTCCCCATCTTGTTTCCACTCTGCTGCCCCCCCTGCTGGTTTTTAGGGAACTGGTTCCACATGGTGTCGGCTCAGGAGCGTTTGACTCGCACGTTCACTCGCAGCAGTCACACCTACACTCGCACCGAGCGCACCGAGATCAGTAAGACACAGGCGGGGGAGACCAAGAGGGAGGTGAGGGTGGAGGAGAGCACGCAGGTGGGAGGAGAACCCTTCAGAGACGTGTTTGGAGACTTCCTGGGACGAGAGAATCTGAGTGGCTTCAACGGCATGCCGGCCGGCAGCCGGCCGCCGCTGCAGGATGGTGTGTGTGTGTGGCCGAGTGTGTGATGTTGTTGCTCTAACTTTATGATAAAAAAACAGATTTAAAGTGTTTGTGCATGTAGAAACGTCTAACTGGAGTGTTTTTTTAACCTGGTTTTTGCATGTGGGTGTCCTGATTTGGATGCCTGAAAGCATCTGTTGTTTTAAAACAGAACTATCGCTTGACAAATAATCTCAGTGAATTGTTTGCAAAAGTTTTTATTTAGTTGAATGTTATTCTCCTTCAGCCCTTTAATGCCTTCTTTTTTTTGTCCAGCCTAATTTTACACTAATTACTGAATTGTTTTATTTACTAAAAGCTTTTACTTTCACTCTAGATTTGAAGTGAACCTGTGTGAACTTCAGTGTTTAACTTTGAAATTGTATTTATTAACACTCATCAGAATAATGTGTTTGTGTCTTATTCACTGAGTTTTTGTGTGTTTATTGTTTCTTACTTTAAGGAGCCAAGTGTTTAACAGCGACTGTAAAACTCTGTTATAATCTTACTAAAAACTGAACTTATGATTTAAAGTCTTACTGCTCAGCACAAGAAAAATTAGTGTTAATGGAAAGATCTACTTGATAAACTAACAAGGACGTTTCCTGCATGTTTTATAAACACTCTCTAACTCTTTAGACTGAATTCAAACTGAATCCACCTGAAGGAATCTTTGTATTTATTTCACTCTCTCGCTCCTCCCCCCTTCTTCTTCCCCCCTCCCCCCTCGTGCTCTCAGGTGAGGCAGGTAACCAGGAGATGACAGCTCAGGTGACGAGTCCTGATGGAAGGACGGAGGATGCAGAGATCATTAAAGGAGAGGACAGCACGTACAGCGTGCGCTTCATCCCTCAGGAGATGGGTGCTCACACTGTCAATGTGAAATATCGGGGCCAACACGTCCCTGGGAGCCCCTTCCAGTTCACCGTGGGGCCCCTGGGTGAGGGAGGTTCCCACAAGGTGCGAGCAGGAGGAACCGGTCTGGACCGAGGAGTGGCAGGGATCCCAGGTGGGCTGAAACAAAATCATCATTATTCCTTTCCCTGTTTGTGTTTTCTTTCTGATGGTGATGAATGTGAGTGTGTGTTAATCCAGCGGAGTTCAGTATCTGGACCAGAGAAGCCGGAGCTGGAGGTCTGTCCATCGCTGTGGAGGGGCCGAGTAAGGCTGAGATCACCTTTGAGGACAGGAAGGATGGATCCTGTGGAGTGGCCTATGTGGTTCAGGAGCCAGGTGAGACTCTACACCAGGCTCTGGATTTAAGCTCTAACATAGACAATGATATAAGAAAACCTGGATCTCAATGTCTGCAGAGGTTTTATGTAAAAATTCTTAAAGGAGGGACCCATTAAAGAACACAAAACTGGGCCAGCTATTCATTCTTTAGTTAAGAAGGATCCATAAACACAGAGCTAATGTTTGTCGATATGCAGACGACACTCATCTCTACATGTCTATTGACACACACACACACACACACACACACACACACACACACACACACACACACACACACACACACACACACACAGAGCTACTGTTTGTCGATATGCAGACGACACTCAGCTCTACATATCTATTGACACACACACACACACACACACACACACACACACACACACACACAGAGCTACTGTTTGTTGATATGCAGACGACACTCAGCTCTACATATCTATTGACACACACACACACACACACACACACACACACACACACACACACACACAGAGCTACTGTTTGTCGATATGCAGACGACACTCAGCTCTACATATCTATTGACACACACACACATTCACACAGAGCTAAATAAATAAAAGAAATTCTGCTATCCCTTCTCTCCAGGTGACTACGAGGTTTCCATTAAGTTCAATGATGAACACATCCCAGACTCCCCGTTCATCGTCCCCATCGCCACCCTGTCTGACGACTCTCGCCGCCTCACCATCACCAGCCTGCAGGTGAGAGAACAGGAAATCTAAAACCTTTCATTCAATGAATCAGTTCATATGGAGCCAGCTGAGGTCACTCGTGTATGAAAGGCACCCTGTTAACCTCCTGACGTGTTGTCTGCTATATCAAAGGTGACACTTTAATTTACTGTGAATAAATTTATTATGAGTGTGTGACCAGCTGCTCTGCTCTGAGTGTGTTTCAGTGCTCATGTGTGTCAGTGTACCTCCATCCTACTGTTTAAACTTCAGATTTGTGTTTATATATTCTGATATTCAGACACTAATGAGCCTTTAGCCTGAGTCTAAAGTTAAACATCAGATTAACATCAGATAATGTCATGCAATTAAGTCTATTTACATGGAAGTATTTATTTAGTCATTTATTTAACATAGACTAAAAACAGTTCCATGCAGGGCCGCTGGTGGCACAGTGGTTGGTATGGAGGCTGAAGTCCTCAAAGCCCAGGGTCAGACCTGTGGCTCCTATCCTGCATGTCATTCCCCACTCTCTCTCTCTCTCTCTTCCTGACTTCTGACTCTATCCTCTTTCCTATCTCTCCAATAAAGGCACAAAAAGCCCCAAAAATAAATCTTAAAGAAACCAAAACCATGTTGACAGAGATAGTTCTTAAAGCTTGTAGTAAAGATTAAATATGAACCCCTCGTCTTCTCGTCGTCTGTCCTGATCAGGAGATGGGTCTGAAAGTCGGGCAGGAGGCCTCCTTTGCCGTCCAGCTGAACGGAGCCAGAGGTGTGATCGATGCGAAGATCCACACTCCATCAGGAGCGATAGAGGAGTGCTACATCACCGAGCTGGACAGTGGTAAGACTCATGGTTGGGGGAGATCAGCGGCAGAATCATCAAACAATCTCGGCTGGTAACTTTGTCTTTGTAGCGATCTTGACATCATTTCTGTCATACAAAACAAAGGTTTAAAACTCTGGTGTCATGACAGTAACTTATACTGTAAGAACTCTTTCAACACAGAACACTATGAGCAAATCGTCATGGTTACAGTCAGAGCCCATTATGAGCGTCCATTTGTCGACCATGTTTATTCGCAGACCAGCACGCCATCAGGTTCATCCCGAGGGAAAACGGAGTACATTCAATCGACGTTCGTTTCAACGGCAGCCATGTTCCTGGAAGCCCCTTCAAAATAAGAGTTGGAGAACCGGGACAGGTTGGCGATCCTGGCATGGTGTCTGCCTTTGGACCAGGACTGGAAGGAGGAACCACTGGTATGAGCTCAATTTAACCCTGAGGACAAGGAACATTTTCCTAAACAGATTTGAATGGCATTCATCGTGTTTTTGACTCTTTTTTTTCCAGGTGTGGCTTCAGAGTTTGTTGTGAACACGTGTAACGCCGGCTCAGGAGCTCTTTCGGTGACCATCGATGGACCCTCCAAGGTGAAGATGGACTGTCAGGAGTGTCCTGAGGGCTACAAGGTCTCATACACACCTATGGCTCCTGGAAGCTACCTGATCTCCATCAAGTACGGAGGACCCCAGCATATCGTGGGCAGCCCCTTCAAGGCCAAAGTGACAGGTGGGTCAATGGACCAGAGTCCAGCTGGGATTATCTTTGGTGGAATTGGACCAGAACCCGATGGACTGCTTGGAGGTTATCTCCACTGAGTGAGTCATGTTACTTTATGTTCTGCAGGTCCTCGTCTGGCCGGAGGTCACAGTCTGCACGAGACGTCATCTGTCCTCGTGGAAACCGTCACTAAGTCGTCGGCGATGGGAGGGGCCTTCGCCTCGCTACCCAAATTCTCCTCAGACGCCAGTAAAGTTGTCTCCAGAGGCGCCGGGCTGTCCAAGGCGTTTGTGGGTCAGAAGAACACGTTCACAGTTGACTGCAGCAAAGCAGGTGAGGAAAAACTGAGGAACAGAGTCAGTTAAGAGACGCTGAAATTAGAATGTGTGTCTTTATATCAATGCAATGTGTAGTTCATCAGATTCACAATGTGAACTCAAGAGTGGAGAAGAACATACTGGAGAACAGGAAACATAATGCAGCAGGTTCATTAGAGCATGGAGATGGTAGAGGTGGCGTGCAGACAGTCTATGGTTGTGCAGTGATCACAGGGAATAAAGGTCACCACCCCCTCCCACTGGCCCCTCCCACTGGCTCAAGGTGTATAGAGCACCACAGGAATGAGTCCTAAAACCCTGAAGTAAGTTATCATTTGAGCGCCATGGGGTCTAATGTCTAAAAGTCAACGGGGATTTTGAATGGGTTTGTGGTTAGACGCCTGAAATAAGGTCTGTGGTTAACACAAGCTGAAGAGATGTTGGCGTTTTGTTAGACCACATAAACTACGTTAGGTAATACCTCCACTTGTGAATTTTGAAGTTTTTATGCGTCTTTAAAAAGGCGGTTGCTAACAAGAGGCTAAATGTGACTACAGTGGTTGTCGGGGACATTAAAGGTCATCACGCCGGACACAGAGGGCGGGAACTCTCTCACTAGTCGGAGATGTCTCCTGTAGGTTTAATATTTAGGTTAAGGTGAATATTATGTTAGGAAACTATTTATTAAGCTACGTGGATTAGTTTATCGGAGATCGTCTGAAGCATAACGCTAGTGACGTCACAATCATCCGACCGTGGTGTAGTTAGCTTTAGCGTAACGTTAGCTTTTTACTTCTGTTGGCCGCATTAACGCTTCAAACATCATAAAAATGGCGTTCATCTGTGAAGATTATCCTGCCTATGCTTCAGAAACGTGTGTTTGCCACAAAGCTCATTTTCTGCAATGATTCAAAATCCAATGCAAACATCCCAAAGGCGAATTCTCGTTAGGCCCCATGGCGATGCTACTTCCGGGTTGGCCTACAAAAATACGAGGAGACTGAAGGAGAAACATTCAGGAGTTTTTCAGGAGTTTTGTGCATGTGTGAAAGCAGCTAATCTTTACACTTCTCACTCTGCAGGCACCAACATGTTGATGGTCGGTGTCCACGGGCCGAAGACGCCCTGTGAAGAGGTGTACGTCAAACACATGGGCAGCAGGATGTACAACGTCACGTACACCGTGAAGGAACAAGGCAGCTACATCCTCATCGTCAAATGGGGAGACGAGAACGTCCCCGGCAGTCCTTTCCACGTCACCGTCCCTTAAACCCTGAACTCTTCATCTCCTCTGCTGCAGCTCCTCACACCCCTCATGCACTGAAGACTCAGAGACTGTTCACTTCCTGTTTCAGACGCTGTGTTCTGATTCTGTTCTCATTTCATGCTCTCAGAGACACAAAGCACTGCATCTACAGCTGTAATACTTTTTATGTTTTTACCATTCATGAAAACGACACCAAAGCTTCAGAACTCACACTGACACAGAGATTGTTTCTCCGGAGGTTTACCTCCTTTTAGTTTGCAGATTCACACGTTTGAACACAACCTGTTGAATATGAATGTGACCTGTGCAGACTGATTCTACTCTCTGTTATTGGATGAATCTGTCTGACCGCCATCACACAATCCTTTACAACACTTTGAGCTGTACTTCACACAGACGGTCAATTGTAAACCGTCCTGACAGACGAGAAGGACAAACAGTGTCCTCAAGTTTAACATCAGGGAATAACAAGATACAACAAGATACAACAAGATACAACAAGATAGAGCATGATACTGACTTGGGGACAAACAGCTTATCTCAGCTAGAGTTTGTTGGCTTACCATCGTGAAGCTGAAACCATGTATTCACAAGTAAGTATCTTGATCACACAAACTGGTATCTTGTGTGCACAAGTAATAATAATAATCTTTATTTATAGAGCACTTGTCAAAAACAAGTTACAAAATGCTTTACAAGGACGGCAAATATAAAATAATAGAATAATAAACAAGGCAAGATTAAGAAATAAAATCCCTTTTTAAAAGAACTGTAAAATACATACAATTATTTTAAAGGAATTCTAAAAAGTGAAAATAGTAGCAATTTAAAATCAACAAAAATCAGGAAAGGCGCGCCGGAAAAAGTGTGTTCTAAGAAGGGACTTAAAAGAGATGACAAGTATGTTTGAACGAGTCAGTACTGGTTCTCAGAGTTTGAATCTTGTTGGCACATGAAACCATCATTCATCATTTTGTATCTTGGACAACAAATTAGTATCTTGTTTTTGCAGCGATGGTTGAACAGGTCGGTATCTTGTCTTGCACAAGTTACTCTCTGACATGTGAAGGATAACTCACCCACAGGTTTGTACACACAAATTAGTATCTTGCTGGCTCAAGTTAGAATCTTGCGTGCACATTTTGGGATTCTGGTTTCCGTAAGTCAGTGTCTTTGTCTGCAAATGTGAGTATCTGGATCTCACATAAAGACTTAGCTGTTAAAAGGAACAAGTCAGTATCTTGTTTGCTGAGTCAGCATGTTTTTTTTTTGCTGGTTGGTATCTTGATTGAGCATCTTTTTGTATTTTGTTCATATAAGATGAGACGTTAATCTCAAGTGGTGCGTCCCATTTACCTCGGCGCTTGGAATGATGTCACACCCGAGATAACGGCGTTCCAGTTGCGAGTTGGCAACAAGTTGAACATGCAACAATTTTGTTTTTGCTTAAAACCAGGCGTTTCTGACGACATATCAGACCGGGAACTCGGAATTTCCGACTTTTGAGATCAATTGGAACGCACCATTAAATCATCAAGATCAAATGAATCATCTTGAGCTCCACATATGATCCAGGTCCAGGTCCAGGTCCAGGTCCAGGTCCAGATATCATACCTCAGTTAATGTAGTGTCAGTTCAGATAAAGACAATCATTTTCACAAAATCAAATCAAATTTGTACAAAACCACTTTTTTTTCTTCTCTGAATTTTGTGAAATCTGATTATTTGGAACGCTCTGAGAACAGAATCCGCCTGTTTCTCGTATTGTCTGGCGGATCAGGTGTTTTCAAACGGTTTCTTCCTACAGAGCTGGATCGTGGCGAGCTGCTGTGACTTCAAGTTAAAGACAAAAAACAAAACACTTTTGATTTTATTTATTCTCAGACCTTTGTTCCCTGATTTGATTTTCTTTGACAGAAAACGGTCTTATAGTGGAGAGAGCGGGAGGAGAGTTTAAACTTCAGCAACACGTTTTTTTTGTACCACAGGAAGCGGTGAAGCGACCTGTGTATTTTGTGAATGTGAAAAGAGAGAGAGTCCAGGAGGAGCTGTATCAGTGAGACGTTATCACAGAGTGACATTTTCTAGTGTTTTTTTGTATGTATCAGAATGAATGAAATGACTTTGAACTCTTTGATATGTTAACCTTCAGTCCCGTAAGATTGTGCAGGCATAATAAAGTTTTATTTGCTAACTTGCCCACCGAGAAGTTCTGCTGAGTCAACGTTTGTCAAGAGGTTTTACTCAAGACAATCATCTTGAGCCGGGAACTCTGGACCCAAGTCCGTACTGGTCTCAGAATCATCCTGACTTCGATGAATCTGGAACAAGGTCTGCACACTGGTCCAGAATCATAATTGAATCCTTGATTCATGATTCCTGAACAGGGCCGACCTTGCTCCAGAATCAGGGCTCACGATGATGATTCTGGACCAGGTCGACCCTGTTCAGGAATCATCATCTCGAGCCGTGATTCTGAAACAGGAATCATCTTGATTCTGAACCAAGGTCCGCACTGGTCCAGAATCAAGATGATTCCTGTTTTCAGAATCACGGCTCACGATCATTCTGGACCAGTGGAGACCTGGTCTAGAATCATGTGGAGCCTGGATCTTGTTGGTCCTATCCACTTTTTAAAATCTGGACTAAAGTAAACTGGATTATCTGATCCTGGGAAGACAAAAGCAAATGACCAAATACTGATTTTTGTTTTATTTTTTATCTGGATTTGAATCCTTTGAAAGAGCCAGGCCCGGATCTCTGCTCTCTGATTGGTTCTGATCACTCTCACCTGTCACCTGATTAATCACACCTGCCTCCCATCACACTCGTCTCCTGTTGTACTTTAACATTTCAGACTTTCTAAACGACACCGTAACTCAAATAAAATCCAAAATACCACATCTCTATGAGTCAAAACTGGAAAAAAATGGGGAAACCGTTCAGGACAAAAAGATTTTAGAAGAAGAAATCCTTTATTTACCTTTAAGCTTTCAATAAAGACAGTTATATAGTGAAAGAAAAGAGGAGGATGTTCAGATATCGATCCTCCAGTTTCACTTATTCAGGCTCCGATGAAGTTTAGAGATTAAAGTTTGAACTCGTGTTGTTCTACTTCTTCAAAAGTCCCGACTCAGCAGCAGCTCGTCTCTCTCTGGACTCTGTTTGAGTTTCAGTCGGAGAGGATTTCTGCTCACAGCCGAATTCTTTAAAGTTTCATCTGAACAACAACCAGGAGGGACAGGAACTGAAAAAAGTGCTGCTCCATGCAGGTTTGGACTTTGAGAAAAAGTTTGCTGCTGAAATGAAGAAGTCAGGTCAGAGTGAAAGAAGAAGAGAGCCGGGCAGGAAGTTTACTTTTTCTGAGAGGCAAGAAAATAAATCAAATCTGTAGAATTCAGGTAGAAAAGCTTTGAAACATAAAACACTTTGGCAATGGACCTACATTTAGACTTCAGCATGTCCCAGGTTTCTGTGTTTGGGAATTTGAAAGCTGGAATAATTAGTGAAATGGGATCAAATATGGCTAACCCCGCCTCTCGCCCAATGACAGCTGGGATCAGAGCTCCAGCCCCCCTCTGTGACCCCGAACAGGAAAGCAGTCTCGATAATGGATTGGTGGATGGAGGAACAGTTTGTGATCTGTGATTTAAAGGGAAGGTGAGTGAAGGTGCTGCAGGAGGCCACCAGGGGGCAGAAGAGAGTCATCAAACTGACTCTGAGGCTCAGCAGCAGGAAAGTGTTCAACATTGATTCTTTGCATTCCAGAAAATTATTTTAAGACACTTTTAATGAAAACATTAAAACACCAGACTTCATCCAGAATATTTTACAACAAGTTTTTATTTCAAACATGTCATTTTGCCGAGCCAAAAACAAACAACGACGAGGAGTGTGAATAAATCCAGAAAGAGAAGAAAAGATGAAAACATCAGGAGGAAGTAAGAAAAAAGATTTAAAGATGGAAAATTGAACATGTTTGACCTGAAACACTCGTCTGTTCTGAGTCACACTGACGGAAACATAAAGAGGAGCAGGCAGGAAGTAAAACCCCCTCTGTGGTTCTGTGACTGTGTCGAGGCTGTGGCTTAGTTTTCCTTCTGATGGATCCAGTGTTTTCATCTGTCGGGTGAAGTTTTCAGTTGGTTGTTTCAAAGTAGACGGAGGCAGTGAGGCTCTTTGACCCCGTCTGATTTACTCTGCGTATTGCTCCGCCTTCTTTTGTGGGTTTAGTCCGGACCATCAGTTTTTTTGTTTTCTGATGAAGTTAAATCATTCCTTATCGTTGGAACAGTTTTCTATTTTTCTATCTTTCTATTTTAAACGATACAAACCTGATTAGTCAGACTGAACTGTTTTTGCAGTTCATCTTTAGGGCCGTCGTACCTCAGCCCGATACTCTTAGAAAAAAACCTGATCTTGCTGTAGTTTAGTTTTTACGTCTCTAGTTTGTCCCTCCTGTCTCTCTGTAGATGTTGATCTTTAATGTTATGAGCAGGTGAAGCTGCGAGTCCTGGAGAGAATCAGCTGATTGGTTGGGTAACAAGCCGAGCAACTAAAGAAACTAAAAAACATCAGTTTGCGCCTGACACATTTCCCCGAAGACTTCTGCTGAGGAGCCAATCAGCCAATCAGGAACAAGCTTTATACCCGCTGCACACAGGTGAGGATTGTCTGAACATTACACAGAGAGAAGCCTGATGATGAGGATGATGATATAATGATGCTACCCCGCCTGCTGCAGCAGCATCACTGAGGGTATTATTAGTCTGAATGGACGGCTGTAATTAATGCCTCTGGGGGGGGGGGGGGGGGGGGGGTGGCGGGCCAGCTGAAGCTAAAAATACTCCCTCCTAATTTAACCAGCCGGATTTCTAATCCAGGAGACCAGACCCCCCCCCCCGCCCCCTCCTCCTCTTCTGCTCTTCACTCG
>NC_089217.1:1367468-1399968 GCF_963930695.1 Labrus bergylta
GGTTTGAATGAGACCCTAGACAACTTTAATTTAGCACAAACTGGAATTAGCCGTTCTATTTACACACTGATCACTGTACTGTACATGAATATGGATGAACTATTCACACACCTGAACTGTGAGGACTGCAGTGTGTGTGTGTGTGTGTGTGTGTGTGTGTGTGTGTGTGTGTGTGTGTGTGTGTGTGTGTGTGTGTCGTGTGTGTGTGTGTGTGTGTTGCAGTGTAAACCATTTTGCTAAAAATCAAAAAGCAAAGCCTGCTGGGTAATACCTGTAATCCTGTAATACCGTGAGTTGATCCTCTCACTCCGCCTCCGAGGATAATCTGCTGCTGAGACACACACACACACACACACACACACACACACACACACACACACACACACACACACACACACACACACACACATTTATTTTCTAACTGAAAATAAACTTGAGAACATCTGCTGCTCATCTCAGGGTGTTTTGATCGCCCTCTCTCTCTCTCTCTGCAGGCTGCACACCTGTTGGCAGGTGAATCACTGATATGAGACACACCTGTGCTCAGTGTGTATCATGCTTATAAGCAAAGTTTCAGGCAGATTTTTGGACTAATCTCATCTCACTACACACCTCCTCCTGGTTCCATTTTCTTCATTTTTACAGCCCTGCAGGTTCAAGTGCAGAAAATATTTAAATGACCACTCCGTGTTTTTTGGCTCAGTGTATTTTGTTTTTAAGAGAAGTTGGTAAAAGACCTAAAAAGCCTCTGCATGTTTCTAATAAGCTCCACGAGCAGAAACGTGCTCAAACTAGGATCAATATTGGAGATGCTTTTGAAAAAATGGAGAGAGGTTAGAACACAGAAAGGTTTACAGACCCATGCAGAGCTGGATAAACACTGAAGCTTCAGAGTCCACCACATGGTGACCTGAGTGAGCATCCACTCTAGAGAGGAGGGGGGGGAGACAGCTCTCTACAATGTTTAGAATTTAGACTGCAGTACCCATTTTAAACACTAGGGGTCAGAGTTTACATACTGCTCCTTTAAGGTCTTAATATGTGATTTTTCACACTTAAATATAAATCAAGTATATCCTCTGAAAATAACTCTGTGAGTCGTGAACTGTCTACAATGGGTGTAACACCCGAGTCCCACTGTCTGTGATGTTTTCAGAGTCCTATCTTCAGTTTGTTTTACATCGCCGGGACGGGCCGGCTGACTCCTCCCCTCGTGTATAAAAGTTGTTTAATTGAGGGACTAGAGAAAAGAAGAATAACATACTGTACTCACTGCTTAACTGTGTTTCTAGATCACGCTCATTTCAGGTAAATTTACATGCAGTGTGAAGATACCAGCATAATAAAGATCGCTAGCATTAGCATGCTAACACAACATTGCAGCGCAAGTTGTTTTTGGTTTCATGCTGGTGCTCAAGGGCGACATCTGCTGGATCAAAAAATCACATATAAAGCCTTTAAGGAATAAACAAAGGTGTTTCCATTCCGTGCGCCGGCCTGTTGCGGTGCGTTCAGGTGACCGTCTCTATCTTGTGAACTGAGTCATATTCACTGTCGAGTGTTTTAAAGAAAGTTAGAGTCTGTCCTGCGGGCAGCATCGGATCAATCTGACAGAGTGAGTCTGGTGGGAAATCTGAAACCTGTAGACTTATAGATCCTGCTCTGAGCTGAATATCAAACACACCTTTTCTAACACCTGAGACTTTTTTAGAGAAGAGAAACACTTCATCACACGGATCCTGCTGGGATGCGCTCACACACACACAGTGGAAGGAAATCAATCCTCTAACCAGCAGAGTGATTTATGAGTAATGTGGATTAATAACGTGAGACCTGTTTCGATTAAAAGCCAATGAACAGCTGCAGCTTTGAAAGAAATGTCCCGTTAATCCTCCGTACAGGGGCGCAGTAAAGGGGGGGGAATGTGGGACTGACCATCCAGGGCCCCGATGGACGACGGGGGCCCTTTATCATAAAATTATAAATCTTTACTTAACCTTAATTTAAATCTGTTACTGGGTTATTTTTTTAAGTGGAGGTGTGGTTATAGTAATCTCTCATGGTTGGTTGAGGCCGTAGGGGAGGGGCCCAAAGTGAGATCTGATCATGGGGCCACAGAAACCTTGGAGATGTCTCTGCCTCCGCTCATCTATTTTAACTCCCTGCTTCAGTCTCTTCTCACAAACCAGCCACTCTGTCTGTGCTCATTAGCCGACTAACACCAATTACCCCTCAGCCTCCAGCTTTATTCATCTGCCCTCTGCCCCCCCCCCCCCCCCCCCTCCTCACCTCTCTTACAGCAGGTTAGACAGACAGGATTTGATTAGTGGTATCATCCTGTCGTGTTTGTGGATCTGCTCAGACCTTCTTCTCCTCTTCCTCCTCGCTATTATTACAAACAGGGAAACTGTGCAGAAGCTCCGTTCAGACTCTGACAGACAGAAAACACTCCGACTGCCGAGCATCTCGCACTCCGAGCACTAAGGGTCTGTTATTATAACATCACCTGAACGCTTCTGTGCTGAGAGCATGTGAGGGTTTATTCATTATATTCTAAAAAAAACTTCAGCAGGTCTTAACTGTACGGGGCAAATCAATTAACCATCATTTATACTTTGATTATTGATGCATTTCTGATTTTAAAAGATGCTTACAGTTAAATATTTTCTGTGCAAACATGTTGAAACTTTCGCCAGTGATGATATGTGCATGTTAGCTTCTTCAGGCCGTTTTCAAACCTATAGATCGTTTGCTCTGGTCTGGATCAGGGACCAATTTTTTCCATTGTTGCATAATCACCTCAAGTTTGGTCTGTCTTCACACAGAGACATTTACAAGCGGAGCAAACTGTGGGGTGAGCGATGAATATGCTCTACATACTGCTCCAAAGACACTTTAAAGTTTTAACTGGACCTGAAAGCTAACTCGTGGTCACCTGAACCATTACTCTTAACGGACCTTTAGCCAGAACTTACAAAAAACTAACTGGACCTTAAATCTAACTGGAGCAAGTTGTTATCTTAATTAATCTACATGGATACCCTTTTTTTTCAGTGGGCGTTCCAGCACATGCTTAGCCTAGCCTAGCTTAGCACAAACACTAGGCCTTGGAACAACCGCAACTCTGTCTCAGTCAAAAGACAGTCTTCACTCTGATTAGCTAGCATGCTAACCACCTTGTTGTCAGCTGGGGTCGAAAGCGAGAAGCTAATGCTAAGCTAACTGGCCAGATGGGTAAAACAAGGTGACGTAAAGAAGAGTAAACTCTCGACCAGCTGAATCATCCTAAAGCGTCCTCTGGCAGAGTCACTGTGTTGGCATAAATATGTGGAAAAGGACACGATAACCCATCAATGTTTACTGTGTGTGTGTGTGTATGTGTGTGTGTGTGTGTGTGTGTGTGTGTGTGTGTGTCAAACAGCAGCTGTTGTGTTAAAGTGTGGTGATGTCACAGCTGTGTATGTTGGACTCAGGGGGACGCAAAGAGAGGACAACACAAACATCAGCTCGGTTAACTCACGTCATGATCATCATCATCCTCGTCATCATGACCGTCACATTCCAACATTGTCCCTAAATAATTAAATCATATTTCAGGATCATGGTATGGTTATCTCTCTGATCCTGAAATGATCCGACGTTGATGTCAGCACATAGAGAGGTTACGTGACCCGGGGTCTATAAGTGCAGCTGAGTAACAGAGTCACCCCCATGGATCATGAATATTAACTGAGTGGCGTCCCCCGTCTGTTCCTGCAGGGGGCGCTGGAGTCCCATCGATGGCGGTCTCCATGCTGGAAATGCTGTCTCAGTCTAACTTTCAGTCAACCTAACGACAGGCTGAGAGCTGGAGCTGAGGCGGGTTTTAAACCTCCTGACAAACCGTTACACCGCGCCCACCTGTCAATCAGGTCAGCTACACGCCTTATTGTGAATAACTCTTATCCTTCATCAAATCAAAACTGATGAGTCATCAAAACATTCACCCCCCGTACAGTGTGTGTCCATCCAGACATGAGCTAATCACACCTATTTGGTTTTTTGAAGCAGGCTGTAAACATGTTCATCTCTGCTGTAAAAACAGGCTTTTTAGAATGGGTGTGTATGTGACTTCCTGTGCTTCTGCAGCCAGCCTCTAGTGGACACTCCAGGAACTGCAGGATTTTACACTTCAGCATCGGCTTCAGTTGCAACGTTGGAGGTTGCCGCTTGATCATCCCTAATGATTTCATTTATACACTGAGAGTGTAATAATGGAGGACGTTCAGCAGGAAGAGAAACGAGCGAGCAAGAGAGAGAGAGAGAGAGAGAGAGAGAGAGAGAGACAGAGACAGAGAGAGAGAGAGAGAGAGAGACAGAGAGAGAGAGAGAGAGACAGAGAGAGAGAGAGAGAGACAGAGAGACAGAGAAGGTCGATTTAAAAGTAGAGTTTAGTTTTGTCATCAACAACATTATTACCCCGATTCGACCCCCGCACCTCACACCTGAGAGTCTCTAAGGGGAACATAACATTATAAATAATGAGCCCTTTGTGTGTGTGTGTGTGTGTGTGTGTGTGTGTGTGTGTGTGTGTGTGTGTGTGTGTGTGTGTGTGTGTGTGTGTGTGTGTGTGTGTGTGTGTGTGTGTGTGTGTGTGTGTGATTACAGTGTTTATAGGTGCAGCTCTGTCCTTTGTGTCTCACAGTCATTACTGCCTGTCCACCTGCTGTAATGGATGGTGCTATAAGAGCTTGTGTGTGTGTGGGTGTGTTTAGGTGTGTGTGTGATTGTGTGTGTCCTTGGCCAGGTGTACTTCTTTTTTTCCAATCAGTTTCCCCCTCCCTCTCTCTCTGTTACACGTCACCCTTGATTCTGTTCTTTTTATTCTCTCTCCTCTCGACCCTGACTTCAGCTTTCCTACTGTTTATGGGTTTTTTTTGTTTTTTTTAAACTTCTCTGTGAACAAAAAAAAACAAAAAACACCTGACAGGTAACATCTGTGCAGGCCCGCCTGGGTCATTTTTTCCAATCTTTTTTAAAAACACTTTTTCATTACTTTGACTTCAGGGTTTATTTGGCCTCCTCGGTGAACTCACAAAACAGTTTTATAATAAGTTTTTAAAATCATGAAAGCGTGGACGTTCTATTTTCTTCTGACTGTTTCCGTCTCAGTGGATCTCCATGTTTCAAATTCAGCTGCTCTCCTCTTCTTGTTTGAGTACCTTTTGCATTAAAAGTGATGTTTTGTGACTTATAGTTCCCACAAAAACAAACTCCGTCCATCACTTTCAGAGAGACAGACAGCTTGATGGAGGCTTACAGTCACAGCTGACGCTCATCAGACGAGCAGGAGGAGGAGGAGGAGGAGAAGCAGGATGATGAAGAGGACCGGCAGTAATGACTTGAACTAAAGGATGATGGAGAGAGAGAGGAAGTGTGACTCCTCTGCCCAGTCTGTCTGAGAGGGTGAAGGATGGACGAGACAATGAAGGCATCATTCGCTCTCAAACGAGCCGCGGCGAGGGAGGAGAAATGAGATCTGTCCGCGGGAAACTCCTCCACCGGGCGCTCCACATCGTTATCGAAATATTCTGTAAAGACTGGACTCGGGATGAAAAAAAAAAAAAGGTTTTCAGCTCAGATATGGAAGATGAAAGTCAGGCAGCTGAGACGACTGGAGGCTGAAGACAGGACGTTCAGTTGTTCTATTTATAGTCAGAATCAGGTTTGGCTTATTATTTCCTGCATCATGAAAACATCTCAGAACATTTTGAAGTTTTCTATGAGTCACCAGAGAGCTCGGGGATTTTTCACACATTACGTTTTAATATTTATAATAATTTTTTTGAGACCTTTTCTTTCCCCGAGAAGTCCATAAGAGAAACTAGAAACTTTACTCGACTCGGTTTCGGCCCACATGAACGAGAAACATGACTTGAGACTTGACTTTAATCTGACTTTGCTAAACTTGACCCTTGACCTACCACAATGAAAACCTGAGACCTGATTGACTCGGTATTATACAGGGGTCTCTGGGGACCATCTTTAGAAGCCTCAGACACCCACATGGACCTGACACTGACTTGGCCAGACTGGAGACTTGACCTGGACCTTCTCTGACTAAACCTTAAGACTTAGACCCCTATGGGACTTGGACCAGTTTTGACAGACTCTCGACAAGACTGCAACATGCCCTCAATTCTTAAAGAATAAGTCCAAGTGAAGTCCAGAGCCTCTAAGACTTGATCGAGTCTTGCTTTGACTGCAGGTTGTCGACAGGATTGGGAAAAAAAGTCCTATTCACGTCCAATACCTGTCGAAGCAAGTCCTACATATTTGACTTGACCCAAGTCTCGCTGTAACAGACTTGACACTTTTTTTTCAAATTTAAAACTCTGCTGCTCGCTTACAAAACAGCGACAAAAACGTCTCCTCCTTACTTTAACTCTCTCATCAGGTCTACGCTCCCTCCCCCCTCTACACTCTGCCAATGAAAGGCGTCTGAACCTTCACAACAGGGTCCTAAGACGCTGACTAGACTCTTCTCCTCTGTCGCCCCCCGGTGGTGGAATGAACTTCCAAACTCCATGTGATCAGCAGAGTCCCTCTGCACCTTTAAGAAAAAGCTAAAGACCCAGCTCTTTATGAACACCTACTAACTTAATGATGATGGTCTCCATATTATTGATGATGATGATGGTAATGACGATGGTTTTTGTTTGATAACGACGACTTATAAGATGGTTTCTATACTGATTAGAGCTCTCAAGAACTGCCCTCAATGTTGTGCTTTGCCTCTGGTCACTTCCTGTCAGCACCTGTGTGTCCAATCAGACTCAAAGCTGATCGTTTGCTCTTACTCACATTGTTCTCTTTTTTCTAGATCCTTGCTTGTGTTGTTCTTACTCTCTGATGTACGTCACTTTGGATAAAAGCGTCTGCTAAATGAATTGTAGGATTGACACTTGACTTTTTCAAATGACTCGAAACGTGATGTGGAAAAAATGGAATGACGTAAACACCATGTGTGACTCGACGTCTTTGCACAAACAGACTGGACTTAACTTGTTCCCAAAGACTTGTTAAAGACCTGTTAGGACTTACATAATAAAGTCTTTGCTCTGTAATATCCATATTTATCTTCAAATGAAGCCCTAGACTCAACTCCATGTCCAGGTTTTTAGTCCCTATTGGTGACTGTCCCAAGTCATATTTCAAATTTTAACAATTTAAACCTCAAGTGAAGTTTCAACAGATCCTAAACCAAGTCGCATCAAGTCCAAGTCAAGGCCCAAGTCTGAGTTTAAGTTAAGTCAAGTCTCAAGTCAAGTCCAGTCATGGGGTTTTCTGAGTCTGCTTGATGTTGATGTTTAAGTGTTTGGGTCCTCTGACTCGGAGAACTTCCCGTCTCTGTAACTTTTAAATAACTCTCTGTGCCCGTCTGCAGACAGAGGACACATATTTTAGCTCCGCCTCATTGGCTGCAGTAATGACCCGTCCTCGTCGCCGCCCTCACATCGCCGCTCCTCATTTGTAAATGTTGTTTCTGCCTGTCTGCTCCCCACAATCCTTTGCTCCATCAGCCTCGTATTGATCACCTCCTCGTTTGGCTTGTTTGGACCGGATCGGACGTCTGGAAGAGTTAAAGCCGGAGCCGCCGGAACACAAATAAAACAACGATTACCAGAAGAAGAAGAAACAAAACGACGAACAAACCAAAGTTCAGAGCTCGACCTGTTAAGATCTACACATTAATCACAACAACGACCGTCACATTAATTAGTCAGTCTCGTTTTTCCTGTAAACTGTTCACAAGGTCAAAACTAAACTTTCAAGGTCAAAGTTCTCTCTTTTCTTCTGTTTATTTATTAATCTGTTGTGTTTGGGAAAGGTGATTCTGTTGATTTGGGACCTCTCAGCCACCGTACAAATGTCCTCACTGCTGGTAACACACACACACACACACACACACACACACACACACACACACACACACACACACACACACACACACACACACACACACACACACACTCTCTCACCTTGGTGTCTCCTCGGGCCTCGTCGGTCTCTCGGACCTCTCTGATGGTCGGGTAATTGGTTTCCATTAGAGCGCGCTGCTGCTTCCTTCCCATCAGGCCGTGCAGGAGGGGCGTGCCCTCAATTCCCTGCAGACACACACATTTACACCCACACTTACACCCACACTTACACACACACCGGGCCGTCTCTGTCTGATAACCTCCAGCGGGGGAGGAGGAGGGTCAGAGTGATGATGAGGAGTGACTAAGTGACCTCTGCGTTTCACTCAGACTCAGACACACTGTTATGATGAACACACACACACACACACACACACACACACACACACACACACACACACACACACACACACACACAAAGGTATGATGAGGGTTATATCCAGAGATGGGCTCACGTCCGCTTGTCCTAAGTACCAGCGTTCATCCTTTTCTTTAGCATGGACGTTAATCTGAACTTTGTGACCTCATTTTCCGTTAAATGTAGTTCCCGTTAATGTCCCAACTCCGCTATGACAAGGTATGATGGATCGAGGACAACCTGAGCGAGAGCAGAGTGCCCCCTGTACTTTAGAGAGCTTATTGAATAACTACCCTGCCTCTGCCCCGGGTGCTTTTATTGTGAAAGGCATGGAGGTACTTCCTGAGAGAGTAAAGACAGGGGTGATGTATGAAAAAAATATTATTTTATTTATAGATTTTAAACACAGACACATCTTAAGAGTTTTGTCATCATGGCCTCTTAAGAACTCACATCTATTTACTTTGTGAAAAGATTATGTTTTGTTTTTTTTGAACACCGGTGTTACAGTTTAAATAGTGACCATTAACTGGAGACTTTAAGTCGAATATGTCTGTGGTTGTCGTGGTTACAACAGTTGTTGAAGACAAAAAGAGTAATGAATTAATTAAAAAAGAAAAAAAAAAATCATAATGTCACTAATACCAATCATATATGTCTGTAACCATGACAACCACAGACGCATTGGGCTGAAAGTCACCAGTTAACACGATCATTCTTTATATCGTAACACCGGTCCATCAATGTTCCTTTTGGTTATTTAGAATGAACTGAGTAACTGCAGAAGTTAAAGTTAACGTCTTTGTTAACCAAGTGAACTGTTCCCACCTGAGGTCAGAGGTCAGAGAGTCCATCATGAGATATTTGAAGTATGATTTGATTGGATTGGTGCAGGAGATTGTCTGCAAGTTTTGATGGAATTATGAGCCATGAGTCAGAATTAAAACACGCATTAGGCCGTGTTCACACTTGGCTTCTTTTTTCAACTGCCAACTTTTTTACATACAAGCCTATGGAAAAAGGAAAAAGGATGATGCCTTTTCAAAAGCGGACGCCTTTTTCAGTTGAATTATTTCAACTTTTCAGAAAAGCTCTGGGTGACGTCAAGCGCCTTTCTGAAAGCTGACCAATCAGGACGAGTAGTAACCTACGTCCCTACTTACCTGTGCCCAAAAACAGAAAACTTCCACCTGATCTGTGTGCATTGTGTGTCCGCTCCGGTCCGTTCCGGGTCTGTGCGTCCTCATCCGTCAACACCCAGCGGCTGTGATCTCAGTCTGCAGCACGGAGAGCTCAGCCGGACAGCTGGAGCACAGAGACGAAGGAGTTTCTGCTGTAATTTAACAGATTCACTGGCGACAGCACGAGATAATACGATGTTCGTGGTATAAAACTCAATAAAAACTTTATAAACACATAAACAAACACACAAACGGAACCGGCAAAACGGAGGGTTTTATTCTGAAAATAAACCGGATGTTTTAATGTTGTATCTTGTATCCGCTTGTTCTTTTCTGTGCTAAATTGATGCGTTGTGCTCCGGCGCGGTTGCACCGCAGACTAGATCACATTGTTAAGGTTACAGAACACTCACACATAAGCGCTCAAAAGGCGCTTAAAAAATCTGAAAATAAGTCAAGTGTGAACACGGCCTTAGTCGTATTTATTCAGGACATCCAGTAAATGTTGAAATGATAACGAATCCATCGACTGAAGCTCTGAACTTTTCTGCAGGATGTATTTCTGGATCTGCTGCCAGGAAAAGCAAATGAAATCAGAGTATATGATGATGTTAAATGATTATCTCAGTTTTTAACGAGGTGGATGATAACATGCTGAAAAGAGTCAGAGCCGAGTGTTTGTCTCTTGCTGACAGTGTCTAACAGATCGACTCTCCAGGGAAAACACAGACAGCTAACTGAGCAGAAGGAGCGCTCAGCTGTCAGAGAGCTGATCTGCACATCTGGACACACACACAGACACATCTGCACATTCATGCAACAACGATACACCGCTGCACTGAAATCCACCGAGGACCCAAAGACTGCTTCAGGTCAACCTCTGTGCATCACCTCAGAACACCTTTCTCCTCCTCCTTTTGAATTTGGACTGCAGTACCCATTTTAAACACTAGGTGTCAGAGTGACATATCGCTCCTTTAAACTTTTCTGACTTCGCCTCCTTCATGAGTTTCAAGAGTCTGTTTGTCCTTCTGTTGACTCAAACTAATCTGTGAGCTGATAAAACAGCTCAGAGTGTTTTTAAAGGAAGACCATCCAATCTTTATAAACTAATTTTCCTTCACTTTAGTTTTTATTAATAAAATCAGCAGACCTGAAAACAGGAAGTTTTCATCTCAGAATGTGTTTCTCAGAGCGCCAAGTAGAAAACAGTGTGTGTGTGTGTGTGTGTGTGTGTGTGTGTGTGTGTGTGTGTGTGTGTGTGTGTGAGTGAGTGTAAATTGAAAGGAAATTACACCGAGAAGAAGACATCACAGAGATAAATATAAAAGCTCTGCACTGTGTAAAGTATTTTTCATGCTGACAGAATTAAAGTGACGCTTAACATGGAGCTCACTGCAGGAGACAGACTCTAGTGGACACTGGAGGAACTGCAGCTGTAAACTTAGTCATTTTAACATGGAGCTCTATGAGGACTGACTCACTGCAGGAGACAGATTCTAGTGGACACTGGAGGAACTGCAGCTGTAAAGTTGGACATTTTAACATGGAGCTCTATGAGGACTGACTCACTGCAGGCGATAGCCTCTAGTGGACATTGGAGGAACTGCAGTATTTGGTTCTTCAGTTTGATTTGTCAGCCGTGGAGGTTGAAGTGTTTGAATGTGTAATAAGCAAAGAAAATGATGATGACGGATGATCAAATATTATTCAATGACTTAATACCAGCTGGGAGCTCTAAGACAAACAGGAACGTAAACACAGAAAAGGTGTGATGTCGTGTGATGTGGTTGGTTCTGATTGGTTTGTGTATCTGGGACCAGTCTGGATCTGCCTGTGTGTCCAGTCAGTTTCCAGGTTAGCCGAAGACGAACTACAGAGCACAGAGTGATGTGTTCCTACAGTTTACAGTCTGGATCAGGTTATCTGGGTCAGTGTGTGTGTGTGTGTGTGTGTGTGTGTGTGTGTGTGTGTGTGTGTGTGTGTCTGACTGATGAATTCTGGAGCCTTCCTCTCCCATCAGCACTGAATCCATCATGGCCGACGGCTGCAGGAGATGGTAAACACCAGCACTCGTTCAGTGCACGATTGATGTGAATGTGTTTGTGTGTGTGTGTGTGTGTGTGTGTGTGTGTGTGTGTGTGTGTGTGTGTGTGTGTGTGTGTGTGCTAATACTCTTCCGGATGTGTGTGTGTGTTCAGTGTGTGTATCTGCAGCCGCTGCAGATCTGAAAGTTAAGTTTGATGACCTCTAACATCGGAGTGGTGAATAAGAAAGATGAGAATCTGACGGATCAGAACAGCAGTTTGTGTCAGAGGTCAGAGACGGAGACACATTTTATGTTTTTTTAAAGGGGGGGGGCATTCTCAAAAGAGTTTTGGGAACAAATTACAGCAACAAACTGAAACTGGAACAAACTTTTGCACCAAAAAATTTTTTTGCACCAAAAGTAATATGGGAGGTTAGCAGGCCTCTCTCATTCTTAGTCGTCTACTACTTTTAAACAAAGCCTTAAAACTTTCCTTCCTGATAAAGTTCATAGATAGGCCCCACACAGGCTTGGACCAGCTGGTAGTTATGCAGCTATAGGCTCAACTTTCCTTTTGATAAAGCTTATAGTCAGGCTTGGACCAGCTGGTAGTTACGCTGCTATAGGCCTAGACGACCTGACACACAGAGGTCCTGCCTTTAAAAAGAGTCTGGACCTGCTCCATGTGTAAGGTGTCATAGATAACTCCTGTGGATACTTTACTTACTATAGACAAGTACCTCATACAACCCCCCTTCATAAATACCCCTTTAAATCAGGAGAGAAGAGTGTGATGGATGTTTAGAGGAAGAGGAGGATGAAGGCCTGATCCTCTCCCTCTCTCTCAGTATTGGCAGAGATAGAAGAAGTCTTTGATGTTGTATCGACGTTGGAGCGTTTCTCTCACATCACCTGCTGACATCTTGGTTCACGCCCAACGGTTCAGAAAGTGTGTGTGTATGAGCCCTGTGATTGGCTGCTGCTCTGCAGGTGTCTGACTGATGTTTGTTGCACTGCGGGGGCAGCGAAAAGCTCTAACATCATTTCATGCATCGACCCTCCTGCAGCCCCCCTCACCCCCTCCCCCCTCCCCCCGCACGGACCCTGGAGCGGGACCAGAGTCATTTATTACTGCAGGCTTGGCAGGGCAGCGACGCCCGGAGAGAGATGGTGATTTTGTGGCTCTGTGGTGAGAAAAATGAATAAATCGTGCGAGCTGAGGAGCTTCCAGCCGAGCCGACAGGAAGAGAGGAGTGAAAACACAAACTGAGCAGCAGACTCACAGATCGACGTGTAAAACAACAAATACATGATCAGTTTTTTCTTTACAGACACAAGTCTGAGAGAATCCAGCTTTAACCCTTTTGACATATTTTGGGTCCTAAATAACTAAAAGACACAGGAAGTTATTGAACTGAGTCCTTCAGCCTGTTTCAGCTTGTTGCTCTTTTTCATTTCTTTTTGCAGTTTTAGCTTGAAGAGGACAAGAAGAAGATCATCAGGCCTTTCCTTTATACTTCTGAAGACTTAAAGTTCCTCTCTGCTTCAGTTTCAGTTTGTTTGTTTGTTGCAGGTTGTCGTCGTTGTTGCCGTTTCAGTTTCTTGCTGTGTCTCTCCATTTAAAGTGTTCTTAAGAGGGGCCTGATACTGAAAGCTTTGCCTGCCAGATTAGTCTTGAACACTTTGGTTGCAGTTTGATGTTTGTTACAAGTTTTTTGCTGTTTCATGTGTTGCATTTTCTCTGAGCTGCAGTTTCTGTCGCCTTATTGCCTGTTTACTTTAGTTTTCTGCAGACTCAACTGTTGCTACAGATTGTTGCAGGTTTCTCAGTTTTTTGCAGGTTTCTCATGTTGTTGCACATTTCTCACTTTATTTGTGTTTTTCAGGTTTTTGCACATTCTCTTGTTGCTCCTCCTATCACTTTATTGCTGGTTCCTTGGATTGTTGCATATTTCTCAGACTGTTGCAATGTTTCTGTCACCGCGTTGCATGTGTTTGTAGTTTTCTGCAGTGATCTTTAGACCCAGTTTGTTGCAGGTTCCTCACATTTTTCTAAGATTGTTGCTTGCTTCTTAGATTTTTTTTTTAGATTGTTCCATGTTTCTAAGGTTGCTGCATTATTCGCCTTTTTTTTCCAGGTTTCTCAGAGTGATAGAGGCTTCTCATGTTGTTGCACATTTCTCAGTTTATTGCAGGTCCCTCAGATTGTTGCATGTTTCTCAGATTGTTGCTCCTCCTATCACTTCATTGCAGGCTGTTTTTTCTAGTTTTCTGCAGACTCAGTTTGCTGCAGATTTCTTGGATTGTAGCACATTTCCCCTTCTTTGTTTCCTGCAGGTTTTTGCTGAGGTTGCCGTCTGTCTGTTTAAGTCAGACTGATGAGTTGGAGGGGGAGCGACACAGATCACTCTCTGCTCCGCTCTCCATCGCGGCACAGACTTTATATAAGAGGATTTATGGTGAGTCAGGGACGTCTCAGCACACTTTAGGTTCCCTCTCTGCTCAAGGAGAAGGAGGAGTAGGATAAAAGATAAGAAGATCTGCTGCAGAGATGAATACGATGTATTAACGCTTGACAGAGCATCATTATTTACACCAGAGCGTAAAGAACAGAAGATGTTTCTATACATAGCGCTCTCGGATGCAGAGCCTGCGGCGTCTCATTCATGCCGGAGCCTCAGAGAAGCTGCAGAGCGAGCTGCTGCTCCTGGAGGGGACGCACGCCGCACTGTTGTTCTGAAAGCACAAAGCAGAAAGGATCCAACTTTCTATAACACACAGGCTCTCTCTCTCTTTCTTTCTGTGAATACTTTGCTCGCCCGTAGTCCACTGATGGTACGACTGATGTTCATAAAGCGAAAAAGAGCTGCAGAGATCTGACAGAACAGAATCAATGATTTTATCGTCTCTGATGCAGAGTGAGTCATGAGATCAGCAGATTTATTTTAATATCAGAGAAGAAGAACAAAAAGTCACGAGGCTGAAGCTGGATCTTACCGACAATTAAACATGAGTGCACTCATATTATAAATAAAATATTACATCAAGTATGTGTCACGTGTTTGGAGAATGAAGTCCTAATCTGTGTCCAAGAAAAGATCCCTGATATGACTTCAGAAACAAGTTTCAGTATTTATTTTAATATGAAGACTGCTTCACACTAACCCTCCTGACCTCGCCTGACCCCGCCCACCTGCACACCTGATCCTGATCTCTATTACTATTAACACCTTCAGATCCAGCCCCTCCCCCACACACACACCTGATCCTGGCCTCCTCATCAGTATTTACAGCTGCACACTTCTTCCTGTTCTCTGTTTGTTCCCGGTGTCAGGCTGCAGCTCTCTGAAGACTTTCACCTCTTCATAAAAGGTTGAAAAGAATTCTCCTTCTTTGCTCTTGCCCGCCCAGTTTGAATAAAAAAACTGAACTCTGACCTGCCGATGCTTTAATGCTCGCAAAGTTTCCAAAAAAGAGAATCCTCGTCTTTGTTTAAAGTCCTGATGTTCATTCATCAACAGATCTTATGAATGTCAGAGAAACAAATCAAACGCCTTTATCACTGTTTACAGCTGCCTTTAATCAAACAATTTTAATATGATTTTAAACTCTAACTCTGCACTGTAACTTTTAAATCTTTTTATATTTTTTACTTCAATTAATTTGAATTATTTTTATTTGAACATATTTTCAAGATTAAAAAATTTCAGTGATTTTTAAATGTTCTATCTTAATGTTTCTTTTCTTTCCTCTGTCATGATGCTTTTGATGTCTTGTGTGAAGCACTTTGAATTGCCTTGTTGAAATGTGCGACATGAATAAACTTGCCTTGTCTTGCCTTATCATGGATAAACAATTGTGCAATGAAATTAGAAACGTTTTACCTTATAGGCCTATTGGGTGGTATGTATTTCAAAGAGAGGTTTCTTTTCTTCCTCAAAAAAATGATCCCGTCCACAGAAACATCTTCATCCACATGAAAACACACAACGCTCTATTTAACCACTGTCATGAGCAACTGTGTGTGTGTATATATGTGTGTGTGTGTGTGTGTGTGTGTGTGTGTGTGTGTGAGCTTGTTAAAAGTCCAGTTAGCATCCTTAACGTCTGTGTGATGAATGAGCTCCCTGCTTCTTTTTGTTTTCCACTTTGATATTCAGTGAGGGTAAAATGTAGAATCCCTCAGAGTGTTTGTTTAGAGGAAAACATTCAGATGGAGCAGCCGGAGAGATACCACAGAAGAAGAAGAATACAACAGGAAGGTTTTCAGTGGGAGAGAGATAATAAAAAACCTCGGGGAGATCAAAGTGTCTGAATGAGATCGGGGACGTTTTCATCAGAGACAAAAGCTCAGACTGAGACTCACTGAGACTCTTCTGTCAAAGATCATTTTTAGATTTCCACTTTCTGTGATGAAGACATCATTTGTGTTTGCAGCACCGGGGACAGAACCTGAGCAAACAGCCGCATGATAAATACTCCAAACGGAGACGAGTCGGTATGGTGCGTGTCTCCTTTTGGCCCGAGTTTATTTTCTCCTCTCACAGGAGGAAAACAACGGTTCTGCAGGGTCGAGGTGACGGGGTCATGTTTATCAGACGATTCTCTGGAAAGACCCAGGAGAAGGAAATCTGAAAAGGATGTTTTTATCAAAAAAACACAATGTGTCTCTGCTGAGGGTCTCTCTGAGGCACGGGTGGAGACGGTCTCTGCTGAGGGTCTCTCTGAGGCCCGGGTGGAGACGGTCTCTGCTGAGAGTCTCTCTGAGGCCCGGGTGGAGACGGTCTCTGCTGAGGGTCTCTCTGAGGCCCGGGTGGAGACGGTCTCTGCTGAGGGTCTCTCTGAGGCCCGGGTGGAGACGGTCTCTGCTGAGAGTCTCTCTGAGGCCCGGGTGGAGACGATCTCTGCTGAGAGTCTCTCTGAGGCCCGGGCGGAGACGGTCTCTGCTGAGAGTCTCTCTGAGGCCCGGGTGGAGACGGTCTCTGCTGAGAGTCTCTCTGAGGCCCGGGTGGAGACGGTCTCTGCTGAGGGTCTCTCTGAGGTCCGGGCGGAGACGATCTCTGCTGAGGGTCTCTCTGAGGCCCGGGTGGAGACGGTCTCTGCTGAGAGTCTCTCTGAGGCCCGGGTGGAGACGATCTCTGCATCTCTGCTGAGAGTCTCTCTGAGGCCCGGGTGGAGACGGTCTCTGCTGAGAGTCTCTCTGAGGCCCGGGTGGAGACGGTCTCTGCTGAGTGAGGAGCGCTTGTTTTAATGTGGACTGTTTGTTTGTTTGTTTGTTCAGCAGAAACTTTATCTCCACGCGGCAGGCGGAGTGGAGATTTACAGCTTTATTCTGAGAGAAGAAGAAGAAGAATAAACAAGTTTTAATGATGATGTGACAAAAACAAAGTCTGTGTCTGTGATGTCAGAGGTCAGAGGTCAAACATCCTCCACCAGCCGATGTTTACAAATAACCAGGGAGAAGTTTGTCTTTCTTTGTACCTCTGTAGATGTTTGAAGCATCTTATTGTCAGAGTGAAAACTGCAATCTGCAGAGAGAGAGTGTGTGTGTGTGTGTGTGTGTGTGTGTGTGTGTGTGTGTGTGTGTGTGTGTGTGTGTGTGTGTGTGTGTGTGTCTGTGTGTGTGTGTGTGTGTGTGTGTGTGTGTGTGTGTGTGTGTGTGTGTGTGTGTGTGTGTGTGTGTGTGTGTGTGTCTGTGTGTGTGTGTGTGTGTGTGTGTGTGTGTGTGTGTGTGTGTGTGTGTTGATGCTGTTGTTGGTGAGTCAGAGGAGTCAGAGCAGCAGCTTGTAAACAAGCGTTCAGAGACTGAACAGGTCGCTTCGCTTGTCTACCTGCTGATGATGAAATATTTAAGAGTGTGACGATGTGAACCTGCTGAGTCACTGCTCGTCCTCTCTGCACCTCCACAATAAAAGCTCTTCCTGTCACGGTGCTGACAGAGCCTTCTGCTCTACCACTCAGGCCCCCTCCTCGTCCCCCTCCCTGTCCCCCTCCTCATCTCCTTCCTCGCCCCCCCTCCTCGTCCCTTCTCCTCATCAACCTTTTCCTCCTCGTCCCCCTCCTCATCTCCTTCCTCGCCCCCCCTCCTCGTCCCTTCTCCTCATCAACCTTTTCCTCCTCGTCCCCCTCCTCATCTCCTTCCTCGCCCCCCCTCCTCGTCCCTTCTCCTCATCAACCTCTTCCTCCTCGTCCCGCTCCTCATCTCCTTCCTCGCCCCCCCTCCTTGTCCCTTCTCCTTTCCCCCTTCCCATCCCTGTCCCCCCATAGTCCTGCTTTTAGTCTCTTTTCATCCTCCTCCTCTTCCTCCTCTTCCTCCTCCTCCTCCTCCTAATCATTATTCTCCTTGTCTCCCTTATTTGCCACCTCTTCATATCCCTCCTTGTCCTCCTCATGGTCCCCCTCCTATCCCCCCCCCCCTCTTGTCTGTCCTGCCCATAATCCTTTCTCCTCATCTCCTTCCTGGTCCCCCTCCCCGTCCCCCTCCCCGTCCCCCTCCCCGTCCCCCTCCCCGTCCTCCTCGGGGGATTTCAAGAGCGAGGAGCCAATCTGAGCTGGAAATGGAAGAATTCATGCGTGTTGTTTTGGAATGAATTGAAACCTGCAGCCACAGTATTGATTTCTGTTTGGCTGCACGCCTTCCTCCTTTATTTCCTCCTCTCCCTCCTCCTCCTCCTCTTCCTCCTCGTCCTCCTCGTCGTCCTCCTCCTCCTTGTCCTCCTCTTCCTCCTCGTCCTCGTCCTCCTCCTCCTCCTCTTCCTCCTTGTCCTCCTCGTCGTCCTCCTCCTCCTTGTCCTCCTCTTCCTCCTCGTCCTCGTCCTCCTCCTCCTCCTCTTCCTCCTCGTCCTCCTCCTCCTCCTCCTTGTCCTCCTCTTCCTCCTCTTCCTCTTCTTCCTCCTCCTCCTGGTTGGAGCGGTGATGTCTCAGCGCTCTCAGCTGAGGTCTCACAGCAGACAGAGTGATGTGAAGCTGCTGAACAAACACAAAGTGAGACAAAGACAAGCTGGTCATGAACGCTCAGCTGACCTCTGACCTCCAGACAACATTACACTGTTTGAAAAAAAAGAACATATGACAAAGAACAGCACACTCTTACCGTTTACAGACACCCTAAGTATTAAGCCAAATTCATTGTGTGTGTGTGTGTGTGTGTGTGTGTGTGTGTGTGTGTGTGTAATCAAACCCCCAGTAAACACTCTGCCTGTGTAAGTCCATGTTGACTTTGTTGTTCTGCTCTGTTTGTCTCATCAGTTCATGTAAAACCTGTTTAAACACACTCAGATTAATAACAGAGATTGTTTTATCTCTTCTTTGTTGAATCTTGTGCGACTAAAAAACAAAACAAAGATGAAGCTCCGACATCGTCCAGAAGAGTTTTTTAAGACAATCTAAAAGCAAAGTGACGAAAGAGGGGCGGGGCTGCTAGAGGACAAAACATAATCTGTGTTCCAGAAACGTCTTTAAAACAAACAGTAAACGTCCTTAGTAGTTTCAGTGAAGGACCTGAGATATCCTTCTGCAACGTAAATCAAAGTATCGTCTGCAAAGAGGAGAACTTTTCTGAAAAAAAGCAGCTTTAAAACCATCAATAATATCACTGAGTCCTTCATCATGTTTCAGTTTTAGTGAGGGGGGTCTGTGTGTGTGTTTGTCTGCTCTGTTTGTCCAATAAGTCTGTAAAATCTGTTTATATACAAACTCTGATTAGTAACTCAGATTGTTAATCACATTCTGTGTGTGTGTTTGAATCCAAAGTTTTTCCGATGATGAAGATGATCCTCATGTTGATTACAACATCCACCCGGACAGTTTGAGTCCATTTCTAATTTGGTCAAGTCGACAACGAGGCAGTGGCCGTTTCACACCTCTAAACCTTTTATTGTTTTATTTATGATTTTACAAAAAGGAAAACACCATGAGGCGATTTTCTATTTCAAACACTAATACTTTAGGTTTCGTCCTCTATTTTATGAGTCTGGTTCTGCTCCAGGTTTCTGACCAGCTGTAGGCACAGAGAACAAACACAGACCTGGTTTGAGATGTAGACCTGGTCTGGTTCTTCTCTCTGGTCTCAGATCTGTCTGCTGAGAAGACTTTGATGTTTTCCTCTCTGAGTGATGTTTGTGCAGCGTCTGCAGAGACGAGCCATGTGTGGGAGAATCCGTCTGACTTCACCTCCTCCGTCCTCTGCTAGAATAATCTCTCCTTATTTCTGCATGAAGTCAGAGATGATGATGATGATGATGATGATGATGATGATGTGACTGCAGACTGATAACTGATGGAGGGAATAAGAGCGAGGCTGTCAGAGCTGCAGGAAGAACAGCTGAATGATGGGAGACATTAACATCTAAAGTGTTGTGTTTACTGTCTGCATGGAGATCACAACTTCTTCTTCTTGGTTCAGACATTTATTTGTGTGTGGACTGAAGGTTTATAAAAGGACTCTTTTAGTGTGAAAGACTGAGATATTGAAGCACTAACAGAGTCATATTTATTTTTTTCACTCATTTTTATGAGTGCAGACAATTTAAAGTTATAAATAAAACCATCCAAAAAATATGTGTTTCCAACAGCAGTTTTAAACAGAGCATTTAGCCTCTAAAGATATATTTGTGTGCTAATTAGAGGGGTCGGCTGTGGCTCAGTTGGTAGAGTCAGTCGTCTCTCTATCAGCAGGTCGAGGGTTCAATCCCCAGCTCCTGCAGCAACATGTCCGATGTGTCCTTGGGCAGGATGCTTAACCCCGAAAAAAAGCGCTTTAAGTATAAAATACAAGAGGTGTTTTGAAGCTACTTTACAACCTCAAATTCCAATCTTTATTCTAAGCTAAGCTAACCAAACCCCCACACAGAGACCTGAGTTGAAATGTCAGTAAATGTTGAACTGCTCCTTTAATGAAGCTGCTAAACGGATCGTCTCTCAGCAGCTGAGAGGAGAAGACGAGAGCAGATTAGCTCGTGCAGCTCGACTGAACGTGAATCCGTCAACATAATGAAGATTAGTTTGACACAGACGCAGAAAAAAAGATGCAATTATAAAAACCAGTGATAGAGCTGCAGTGTGAGGTTCCGGAGTGCAAAGTGGATGAATGTAGAATAATCTGAGCAACAAAGGGAGGAGAATCGGAGAGTGTGCTGACTGAGCAGTTTAACATCCACAGTTATTAACACGGAGCTTTAACCGGGAGTGAGCGCTTCTCTGAGACGTCCAGTCAGGAAACACTCGCATCAACCTCTGCAGAAAAACACTCTACAGTTTGATCTCTTTATTATTGTATAACTCAAGACATCAGAGTGGAAGCAATGTGAGGGGAAGAGGAAATACTTTAACATTAAACAACTAGAGATGAATTATTTAAATATACTGAAAAGAAGACTTTTATCAAGTTGATGGTTTGGACGATGTCATTGTGTAATTTGTTTGGACCTCAGGAAGAGGATGAGGACCTCAATGAGGATCCAAATAAATGGTGCGTTCCGAACTATTCTTCCAACGGTACTTGTTCCACATATTTCACATGTGAACATGTTTTGACCAAGCCGCAACCTTGCATTAGAGCAAAAACTGCAGTTCCGCCAGTGTCCACTAGAGTCTGTCTCCTGCAGTGAGTCAGTCCCCATAGAGCCCCATGTTAAAATGTCCAACTTTACAGCTGCAGTTCCTCCAGTGACCACTAGAGTCTGTCTCCTGCAGTGAGTCAGTCCCCATAGAGCCCCATGTTAAAATGTCTAACTTTACAGCAGAACTAAACATGTTTACAGCCTGCTACAAAAACAGTTTTTGTCTCTTTAGCTCATTTCTTTTTACGGGCTGAATGTTTATTTATCCCTTATCTCTTTTGATAATATTAAGGCTAAGCGTTAATATTCATAATTCATAATTCATAATTGTGCATAATTAGGGGCGTGGCTGAGTTGACTGACATGTGGTTGTTTTGTAGCTGTTTGTCAGGTTTAAGCCCCGCTTTAGCTCCGCCACTTTGTCCGTGTCTAGGTTGACTCAGCATTTCCAATATAGTGACCACCATCTTTGGGCTTCATAACTTCCCTTTAAACGTTACAGAGATGACGTCCATGTTTTATATAGCCTTGTTTTTGCATATGTTAATGTACAGTATTTTGAAGGACATCCTCTGTCATTGTGTGGTTAGATATTAGCATGCTAACACTGTAAGTCCTGAGAGATGACACCCAGTAAACCTCAGATCTTCTCCCCCATGGCCCGTGTGTGTGTGTGTGTGTGTGTGTGTGTGTGTGTGTGTGTGTGTGTGTGTGTGTGTGTGTGTGTTATCAATAAATGGAAAAATTTTGAGCGTGTCAGTGAGAGTGTGAAAAGAAGCTGATATGATCTCCTCTATCTCCTCCTCCATTAAAGTTGGCTTCTCTCAGTGAGGACTCAGTAAAATCTGACATTAAGCTGAAAGTGAAGCTGGGCTCTCTGCTGCTGTCACCACCTCTCACCTTGAAGCCTTTATTACGCCTCTAAAACTGTAATGGAGACATTAAAAAAGAGAGAGGAGCGTCCACACTGAGAAACCTTCGCTGACCACTCGATCTGCGGGACAAAAGAGAGGGGGGGCAGCAGAAAAGGATGATGGGTAGAAAAAAACGACAGTCTCATTTTCTCTGTGGACGGAGAGATAATTAAAAGAGACCGACCTAATTAATAGAGAGTGCTGGGACTCTACTAATGCCTCTCCCACTGAATTACCCTGTTAGACTGCCACATATACATCACTGTTTAATCACTGCTCGCTCAGCTCTCCTCACACTCTCAGGCTGAGCACCGGGGAGGCTCAGTGATACTGCAGGAGCGTTTTAAACACCAGGACATGAGAGTGACTGACGGCTTCTGTCCTGACGGAAAAAGGAGCTCGATGAGGATTTTAAAATGAGCTGTAACCCTCACTGATTACCTTCTGAAACTGTGAGACTCTTAAGAAGTACTGAAGTGTGATGTGACTGCCCTCTGAGCACGAGTGTAGAAGAGGGGGGAACATGGGTGGGCTGACCACCCAGGGCCCCAATGAGGGAAGGGGCCCCTAAAATAAAAATGTAGTTTTTGTTGGGTAGTTTTAATAAATGAACATGATTCTTAACTCTGAAGGAAAGGATTTGTTTTCTAAACTTCTGTGACGGCATTCTCAGACGAATAAACTCTGCTGTTTACCACCTGATCAGGGCGGTGCTGATTGGTCGACTGTTACGAGCTTTTAGGGGGAAAAAATCACATTTTTAAACTGTGTGCTCGTGTTTAAAGAGTTTAAGGTATAATATGTAAAATTTTATGACAATTCAAATATCTAAATTAATTACAAATTGACTAAATTTATAGACCAAGCAGTCCGGTTCAGTTTCACCGCCAAAAGTTGTGAATGGTACTTACTTATACTTGGATACATAATAATAATAATAATAATGAATAATATGTCCATGATGACAAAGTGCAATATTGAAACAAACAGTGCAATAATCTTGAAAATGTGTGAAAATGTGTGTATATATTCCCGTAAATATTTCTTGTACCTATTATTGATATCTTACTTACATTCCTATTCTATTTGATTAATATTTTAACTACTATATTTCTACTGCTATATTGTATATTTTTGGAGCAACTGTAACGATCGAATTTCCCTCTGGGATTAATAAAGTATTTCTGATTCTGATTCTCTTCCTCAGGTCAGTTTCACCCGGTTGTCTTGGAAGAATCACTCCCATGATTCCCCACTAGTTCTTGACGTCATCTTTTGTTATTGTTTTGATTGAGAGCCCCCTGGTGGCAGAGTTTACATACTGTGCCTTTAAAGATAGAGCTACAGCAGCTAATAGGCACGCGTCTTTATAATCTAAATACACAGAGAGCTGTGTGTTTGCAGAATGATTGAGTACACGCAGATAAATATATTTCAGGTCTGCATTTGTACCAGAAAAGACAGATTTACAAGACATGCCCTGCTGGGTTTTAAACTACAATCTGCGTCTGGGAAATGACTCTCAACTTACACAGGAAATGTGTTTTCCTGCAGCAAATTAGAGATCTGAGATTGATTTTAGTTTAAGGAGCAAGAAAACAGCCTGGAACACAAATCAGCTGGTAATGGATGGAGGAAACAGAAAACACACGGTAATGAGACAGATCCGCACCAGGCTGTTCAAAAGAAACATGAATAAGGTTCAATTACAACCCAAAAAATATGTACTGAATGTTTAGCTCATTTCAGACGTCAGAGAGGTGTTTGTGGTTTGTCTGCTGTTGTCACGGTAACCTGCACTTCAACGAGCCTTGAGTTGTGATTTAAAGCAGGATTATCTGTGGGCGGCATTCAAACCGGTGATAAAGTATTCTGTCAGTGCTTGAGCTTTCTTAAGAGGTTTCCTAAACAAAGACTTAAGGATTCTTGGAGAGGTTGCAATTTAATCCTTGAGGAGTTTTTTGTCCATGCTGGGATGTCTTCAGTCGTACTTCAGGTGCTCCCATGAGTCCCTTGAGAAGGCTTGAAGTGTCCTTGGAGTTCAGTAGGTGGTTAGAGAGGTCTTGAAGGTCCTTGAGGGAGATTTTAAAGAAGTCCTTGTTGGAGTTGTAGACACATGTTCTCCAGGTCCTGGTGAAGGTTTAACAAGTTTTAGTAGTCCATGTGGAGCTTGTTGGAGGTTTAAGAGGTCCTTGAGAAACTTTCTGATGTCCTTGCAGAGGTTATAGAGATCTGTCAGGTTCCTGAGAAGGTTTTGGAGAAGGGTTTGGAAGTCCTTGTGGAGATCTGTGAGACCCTTGAGAAGGTCCAGGAAGCTTTTTGGAGGTTTAAGAGTTCCTTAGAGGTCCTTGAGAAAGTTTATCATGTCCTTGCAGAGGTTATAGAGATCTGTCAGGTTCCTGAGAAGGTTTTGGAGAAGGGTTTGGAAGTCCTTGCCAATGTTTAAGACACCCCAGAGTTCTCTAAGAAGCATGAAGACGTCCTTTAGCAGTCCTTAAGAAGCTTTTAGAAGTACTCGTGTAAGGGTTTTAAGGAGTTCTTAAAGGTCCTTGCAGAGGTTTTCCAGGTCTAAAAGGTCTTATTGAAGGTCTTTAAGAAAGTTAAGAAGTACTTTTTGAAGGTTGTATAAATCTCAGAAATGTTCCTGAGTTTCCTGGGTGAATTAAATCAATATAAAAGAGGGTATCATGTAGATAAATAACAGTGTCATCTGTAAACAGTCGAATGTTATTGTGTGAATATATGAATAGAAAGTGATACATTTGTAATGTAATTAGCAGTGGGCCCAGGATAGATCCCTGTGGAACACCTGACAGAACGAACAGATGAGATTATTAGGAATACCTGAGGGTCAATTAAAACCTGAAAATGGGCAGAATCAAATTTGCCTCCGACAACACCATCTTCATCAACTTGTAGGATTTGAATCAAAGATAAAAACGTGTTTCCGATTTTGAATATTGGAGCGACATCAGCCTGTGATCATCTGTGATGCTCTGATGTTCCTGAGATATAAAATGTCAGGACTGTTTCTAAGGTTAGTTAAAATTTAATTTGGAGATCAGATTCCTCATGAATGTTAAACCGAAGTAAGGACCTTTGATTTAAGCTCAACCTGACAGCCAATCGCAAAGCAGTATGCGTCATCAGCAGCAGCACTGAAGTCTGAGAAAAGTATTTCTCTGTCCTGAAATGTCTTCAGCTCTGGATGACACCAGGTTGTATTTTTTCCTCTCAGCACTTCTGTTTTTGGAGTTGTCTGGCGGTGAAGGAGGGACGTGGCTGCAGGAGACAGGAGGTAATGATCATAAATATGTTGGAAATCACTGCTGCTGCTGCAAAGGTCAAGACATTAATCTGCAGCCCTACTGACTCTGACAGGCTGCTGCAGAGTCAAACTTCAATCCTCCGTCCGTCTGTCCGACCTCTCTTTCTCTATCCGTCTTTCTCATCCTGTTGTGATGAGTAACAGCCGGTGAGATTGCTTGTGTTGTTTCCTCCCAGAGCGTCTTAACAGCAGCACTGCAGCACTGCGACAGCCGCTCTCCCCAGGCCTCATAATGGGAATATCAGTCAGAGCTGATTCATTACAGGCAGACACCCAGAGAGAGCAGAGCAGCTCGACGTCTGAAGACGAGTCCTCCTGTTCTTCATCTGCTGGAAAGGAGATCTAACAGAGAGGGGAGTTACATCAGTCAAACAGGAGTTTAACTTTTATCCTATATATCCGTCACATCTTTATTTGTCACCATTAGCGGGACAAACAGCCGCAGAGGAGGAAGCACCCTCATGCCTTATTCTTTTCCCAGGGGGAAGATCTGAGGAGAGATACTTTTCAGAACGAAAAGCAAACAAGAGAATGTATTCACACCAGAAGATCTGAAAATATAACAAAAACATCCAGTCATGTTCTGACTCTGATCCCGGGTGGGGTTGCGGTGGTTGAAGGGGTAAACAAGAGAAGCTTTCTGGCTCGTCCTGATGGAGTCAGAGAGGTTCACAGAGCAGATTTATTATTCCCACTTTTAAAATATGACTGCTTTTAGCTTTCTCAGGGTTGGTAATTTTCAAAAAACTAGCATCATTTTGAAAGTAGCATTCCCTCAGTGCTCTGTCTGCACCCCGTCCCCTCTGTGCTCCCTCTAAAGCCACGCCCCCTAACTTACGTGCACAAGCGCCGTCGCTCCAGAAGGGGACCTCAGCTCATCGCTTGCATTGTGTAAAAACTATGTCGTCTTATGTCTCATTCTCACAGTATAAACTCTGTCATCGGTGACGCGCTTTGAGTGTGAGCTAGAGCACGCAAGGAGTAGAGAGTGAGCAGGGAGACAGGGAGGCGTCTGATTGGTTCATCAGATTGGTACCTCGTAGCAGACATTGGTTGAAGTTTTTACAGACTTACAACTGATACAGATGACAGATTGTTCCTTTTTCAGAGAACCTGAGTTATTCATTTCTGTCAGGACCTAAAGACCATTGTTAAATGTTATATTTGATTGCGCCCTTTACACACTGTATTTAAGGTAAATACTGCTATGACGTCATCACGTTTACAGCACGCAGCGCATCAGCCGTTGGATGACGTAAATGTTTCTTTTCAGTCTGCATGAGTTCATTGAATAAACAAGCCTAAAGACTAAAGAGAAGACACAGAGTCAAGTTTGCTTATTCTCCATACGCAAGAGAGAAGACTGCGCATCACAGCTTCACAGGTTATGGGCCCAGGTGGAGTTGGACAAGCATTTCGGAAGAAGTTTAACGCGAAGTATTACACGGAACTTCTACAAGCTATGTGGACCAGCCTGGAGATAAGTGAACGGTCATATTGTCGGAAGAAGTTTCACGGGACGTATTAAAGCCAATAGAGGTAACAACCTAGCTTAGCAAAGAAAAAGTATAGCAAGCTAGTAAAGCACGGTAAAAGTAGCGTGTTAGCAAAATGGCAAGCAGAACCACAGGAGCCCTCGTACCACAGTTCTCTTCGACGGATCCGAAGATAAGTATGACCTGTGGGAAACAAGATTCCTTGGCCAGCTACATATTCTGAAACTTAAAGAGACTATTTTACATGAGCCCATCGGCAATAGTCAAGAAGAGCTAGCCGCAGATGCAACGAAGAATGCCGATTGCTATGCTGAGCTGATAAGACTGATAGATGATAAAAGCCTATCGTTGATAAGACATGATGCCGCTGATGATGGAAGGAAAGCCCTGAAAATACTGAGAGAACTTTATTCCGTGAAAAGTAAACCACGGATAATAAATTTATACACGTCGTTGACCAAGCTAAACATGGCAGACAACAAGAATGTTACCGACTACCTAATAAGAGCGAAGAACACCATTACAGCTCTAAGAGATGCAGGTGAGACCATGAGTGATGGACTAACCATAGCCATGATACTAGGCGGGTTACCAGACTCCTTCAAGTCGCTAGCCGTACACGTAACGCAAAACGAAGATAACGTTGCGTTTACAGACTTTATAAGAAGACTACGTGTTTATGAAGAGGCGGAGAAAATGAACACGGCAGGATCTACAGATAATGTGATGAAGACATATGTAAGACAAAGCAGTGGCCCCACCAAGATGCACACTAACAACAGAAAAGATGAAGATGCCAATGTGACTTGTTACAAGTGTGGAATTAAAGGGCACAAGTCAAGAAAATGTTTTCGAAACATGTTTTGGTGCAGTTATTGCAAGAGTAATACACACCATGATTCCGTATGCAAGAAAAAGGGTCAACAAGACAACTTCAGAAAAGTTGCAGAGGAAGAAAATAAAGACAGAGACTATCTCTTCAAGGCCAAACACATGAAGAAAGAGAAACCACCTGACAATGTGAAAATGAAAGGCATCATGGTGGATGGAGGAGCAACATCCCACATCGTGAATGATATTGGAAAGTTTAAAAGCTTTGATGACTCGTTCCAGCCGGAGACCCATTCAGTAGAGTTAGCCAACGGGACCAAGTGCAATGGAATAGCACAACAGAGAGGAACGGCGATGATATACCTATTAGACAACGCTGGACAACAGCACAGAGCACAACTACGGGATGCACTGTACATGCCTTCATACCCACATGACATCTTTTCAGTGGCAAGAGCAACAAACGGAGGAGCGACAATCACCTTCAAGAAAGGGGACAGCCGCATGATTACCAATGATGGTGGCAGGTTTGACATCCACGAGAGTGGAAATTTGTATTACTTGCCAACTGTTGAGGAGAATGTTGACCAATGTAAAGGGTGTTATGATGTGAAAACTTGGCATGAAATTTTGGGTCATTGTAACTACGAATATGTACAAAAATTACAAGGTGTAGTGAAAGGCGTGGAGATAAAAGGAAGTGCAGTCAGACCAGATCAGTTATGTGAAGTGTGCACACAGGGAAAATTCACCCAGACTAGGAATAGGGAGCCAGATGGAAAAGCTAAGAAACCCTTACAACTAGTCCACACTGACTTAGCTGGTCCCATGCAAACATAGAGCATAGAAGGGCACAGATATGCGCAATCTTTTACAGACGATTACTCAGGTACCATGTTTGTGTATTTTCTAAGGTCCAAAAGCGATACAGTGCAGGCCACAGAAAGGTTCTTAGCAGACACAGCACCTTATGGAGAAGTGAAGTGTATCCGTTCAGACAACGGCACTGAGTTTACAAGTCGAGACTTCCAGGCGCTGTTGACCAAAAATAGGATCAGACATGAAACGTCTGCGCCCTATTCACCCCACCAAAATGGCACAGCAGAGAGAGGCTGGCGCACTCTCTATGAAATTGGCAGATGTTTACTGTTAGGAAGTGAGTTACCAGATAAGCTATGGAACTACGCTATACAAACAGCAGCTTTTGTGAGAAACAGGTGCTACAGTAGGCGCACAAAGAAAACACCATACGAGCTGTTTACAGGCACAGAACCAAACATATCAAAATTACAGAAATTTGGATCAGTGTGTTTTGCTTACAAACAAGAAAAAGGGAAACTGGACTCTAGGTGCGAACAAGGTATTTTTGTAGGCTATGATAAAAACAGCCCAGCTTACCTAGTGTATTATCCAGATACAGAGAGGATCCAAAAGCATCCTGGTTGGTGAAATTCACAACCAAGACAGCCAATGAAAAATAAACCCAAATATCTGAGTCATACATGGGTGGTGATAAGATGGTACACAGGGTCAATGACAGCAAAGAAAATGTTGTTGATGAAAATGCAGAAAATGTACCAGATCATAGCATTCAAAGTGATGTTGCTGAGATTTCACCTGAAAAGACTGAACACACACAGCCAGGTAAACTCACAGAGACTGTATTAAGAAGGAACCCACAGAGAACCAGGAGGAGACCAGTTCACCTACAGGAATTCGAGACTGAGGATACAATGGACAAATTGCAAACATGCGTGGACTCTTGTTATAGAGCAGTATGCGACATTCCTCAAACCTACCAGGACGCCATAGCGTCAACAAAGTCAGGGCAGTGGAAAAATGCCATGAATGAGGAAATGCGATCTCTGGAAGAGAACGAGACCTTCAGCCTCACCCAATTGCCACCAGGTAAACAGGCAGTGGGGGGCAGATGGGTCTATGCACTTAAGACTGACATCGACGGATCAGATAAATACAAGGCAAGATTCGTCGCAAAAGGCTACAGTCAAAAACAAGGAACTGACTACGACGAGACATTCTCACCCATAGCTGATATGACAAGTGTGAGAATGGTCATGCAAAAGGCAGCGATGACCCATGACTGCTGCGCCAGGTCCACTACTAACCACATCGTGAAGTTTGCAGACGACACAACAGTAGTGGGCCTCATCCGTGACAACAACGACATGGACTACAGAGAGGAGGTGAAACATCTGGTTGACTGGTGCAGAACCAACAACCTGACCCTGAACGTCGATAAAACCAAAGAGATCATCGTCGACTTCAGGAGGCGCCAGCCCAGCCACACACCACTCCTCATCAATGGCACAGCAGTAGAGAGAGTTAGCAGCACAAAGTTCCTGGGGGTGCAGATAACAGACACTCTGACCTGGTCCCTTCACACCGGCGCTCTTGTGAAAAAAGCGCAGCAGCGCATGCACTTTCTGCGTCGGATGAAGAGAGCACACCTCCCTCCTCCTATTCTCACCACCTTCTACAGAGGCACTATAGAGAGCATCATAACAAACTGCATCTCTGTCTGGTCCGGAGCCTGCAGTGCCTCCGACTGGAAGTCCCTGCAGAGAGTGGTGAGGACGGCGGAAAAGATCATTAAGACTCCACTTCCTCCCATCCAGGAGATCGCAAAGATCCGCTGTCTGACCAGGGCTCAGAAAATCAGCAGAGACACCTCCCACCCCCACCAAGGACTGTTTTCGCTGCTGGACTCTGGAAAGAGGTTCCGCAGCCTCCGAAGCAGAACTTCCAGGTTCTGTAACAGCTTCTTCCCACAGGCCATAAGACTTTTGAACAGGAAAAAATAATCCCTCCATTCCCCCTCAAACCCCCACACAGGACTACCTCACTGGACTGTAAAACACAATATAACGTGCAATATATTTATCTGTATAGTATTTTTACTCATAGTTTTTCTTTTTATATCTATTTATATCTGCACCTTATTTTTATTTTTTATATGTAAATACATGCTGCTGTTTTTATCCTGCCCTACAACAAGCCAAATGCAACAAAATTTCGTTCTTATCTGCACTGTAAAGTACAAGTTTGAATGACAATAAAGAAAGTCTAAGTCTAAAACCAGCCAATAAGCTAAAGTTAAAGAGGTTTGCTCAATACATGTTTGGTATTTAAAAGTGTAAAAGTGTGTTTGTTTACATTGCTGAAGCAAAAAGGGGAAAACTCTGTTATTGTCTTGTTTTCAGGTAACTCAGTGAGCTAAGAGCGAGTGGGGGTGTTAAATGTTGTTATTTGATTGCGCCCTTTACACACTGTATTTAAGGTAAATACTGCTATGATGTCATCACGTTTACAGCACGCAGCGTGTCAGTCGTCGGATGACGTAAATGTTGTTTCTTTTCAGTCTGCATGAGTTCATTGACTAAACAAGCCTAAAGGCTAAAGAGAAGACACAGAGTCAAGTTTGCTTATTCTCCATATGCAAGAGAGAAGACTGCGCATCACAGCTTCACAACAATTTCAACCAAAATCTTAAAAAAGTGGATCTGGAGGAAAATTACCAACCCTGACTTTAAGTCACCCTCCAAAGAACCTGATTGTATTTCAGCTGCATACATCATTACCCAACCATGTGGCTGCTGTTCCAATACACAATAAAACAAACAAACGTGTGTGTTTGGCCTCAGTGGAGCCGTCAGGAACAGCAATCTGCATCCTAACTGGTTTTAACATCCTGTGAACCAATTAGAGCAGCTTCAGATTCGTTCTTCCACAGAGGAGCGGTTCATCTCCTGGTTTAGCGTAAATCCCCGATCGACAGTTTGAACTGACAGAAACATGATTTCAGATTGTAAATTGATAGTTAGTGGGTGCTGAGGAAGACGAGCAGCAGCTAATAAAATGATGGTGAAGAGTCCTGTTGTATAAGATCCTGTGTGTCCACAGACAGCATTCTTTGTGCTTGCTGCTCTTTGTAGTTCAGTGCTTTCTACGCGTTCCTGAGCGCACCAAAACGCCCTCAAGGGCAACTTTTTTTAAAGTAAAACTTTTGGAACAGGGCCAATGTTCGTCAATGTCACTTCTCCTTCACCGACTTGAATTTCAAGTCCTAAAAAAAAAGTCAATAGCTTTCTTCACCAAATTAAATTGCACTTTTAAGAGTGAAAATCTGTTACATTTTGGGCGCAGATGGCCTAGTGGTTAGGTCGCTCCCCATGTATGGAGTAACCAATGTTATTGGTTACCCACCCCACCCCTAAATTCTTCTTGATATTTAAAGATATTAAAGTAAATACTATGCAAACGGAACTATCTGAAACACACCTAACAGACATTGATTGGGGATGCAGAAGATGACTTTTGTAACCTAGCAACAATGAGCGCTGGTGAGAAAAGGAGGTTGTGGGCGCCGTCTGTGAACTCAGGCCCTAAAGATAACCCTGAGTGTTGCTCACTTATAGAGGAGATGACTCTGAGATGGAGGTTTGTGTAGGGTTATGTTCAGCTGATGAAGGTCCTGACAGGACGATGAAGATAACGATCTCTGTGTGTCCGAGCAGACTGACTCAGGGTCAGATCTGACTCTCATTAAGGCCTTGTGGTCCTGCAGGAAGTGAGCTGATTGAAGGTAATGAGAGCGTTTCTGTCAGCACTAATCATCTCCACTCGATGAGGACTTGTTTTTCTGTTTTTCACATCGAACCCCATCACTGGAAAACACTCTGCACACACCGCAAGGTTCACACAGCACGCCGTTCAATCTGAATTTGTTTGAAACACACAGAGCGGAAGTTTCTTCACTCAGTCATGAAACCAGAATTTTAAACTTAATTCATATATGACACGGTAGGCTGTGAAACTGAATTG
>NC_089217.1:1404968-1407468 GCF_963930695.1 Labrus bergylta
TGTGTGTGTGTGTGTGTGTGTGATTATTGGAGATCAATAACACAACACTGATCACGCAGTGAACAAGATGGAGGAGGATGAGGAGGTGATGAAGACTTGAGAAATGTGATGAAAGAGACAGATGCTTGATGTGTTCAGAGAGTCTGAAGGTCGGATTAGGGGCCGGAGAGGTGACACAGAACATGTGGAAAATCTGAGCCATCACACTTTCTGCTTCGACTCAGAAACTGAAAAAAATCTCAATCCAGAAACGTCGGCAGGACGAGCTCTAATGAAGACTTTTCTGTCTCTTGGTTTTCTGTCAAACATCTCTGTTGTTGTTGTTGTTCAGTCTGAAGCTGCAGACTCACCAAGGTTTAAAGAAACTCAATAAATCAAAGTGAAATGGATGAAATGTGTTTGTTTAACCCAAAGCCGTGTGTCACAAACGCAGCCCAGAAACACACACTCCATCAGACGGAACGAGCCGGACGTGAACTCTGAGAGCGATACAAAATCTACTGAGAACATGTAGTCATGAAATCTTTGTCCAATAACTCAAACAAACTGTTTGTTACAAATCAAAGCTCTGAGGAGAACCCTGACTGAAACCAGGCGCCCCCCCTCAGGGGTTCAAAAAGTGTTCTGTCATCACATGTCCTCTTCTTTTTCTTCTTCTGTGGTGTTTTCATGTCACTGATGAGAACAAGCCGCTCTTCCTCTTTCATTTTCTCTAAAATCAGATCTGATGAACTAGATTCTGTTTGGAGACTGAGACCAGATCCCCTTACGAGGCCTCAGGAGGAACTGAAGCAGACTTTTAGGTCAGAAGCAGAAACACTAAAATAACTCCTCAGAGCTCCGTTGGCAGACCGTCAGTCCTCACGAGTCCCCACAAGACCTCACAAGTCCTCAGGAGAGCTCACGAGTCTGAGAGCTTGCAGGTCTTCACAAGTCCTTATGAGACCTCACAAGTCCTCACAAGTCCTCTTGAGAGTTCACTAGTGCTTACAAGTCCTCAGGAGAGCTCACTAGTCGGAGAGCTTGCAGGTCTTCACAAGTTCTTATGAGACCTAAAAAGTACTCACAAGAGCTCACTAGACCTCACAAGTCCTCTTGAGTGCTCACTAGTCCTTACAATTATTCCCAAGTCCGAGAGCTCGTAAGTCATCACAAGTCCTCATCAGAGCTTACAAGTGCTCTTGAGAGTTCACTAGTTTTTTCAAGTCCTCACGAGTCCTCTTGAGAGATTGTAAGTCCCCACGAGTACTCGAACGGTCCAATCAGATCCGTTTGAAGCTTCATAGAAAAAACAACAACCGTCTTTCTCTCTCTCTGCAGCTTCCTGCTGACGGCGAGCGGTAGGATCAAGGCGGCGCTCTAACATCGTTAATCAGGCGTTTCCGTCCTCAGGTGATGAAATCCATCTGAACGTCTGAGCGTTAATCTGCTGCTGCAGCCGGAGGCGGCCAATCAGAGGCCAGTTGGAGCACGACCGGATCGATGCGGTTTTCTCCTCCTGCAGCTGAAGCTCAGCGTTACAACCTGACCACCCGCCCACTCTGCCCCCACGCCGCCGTCACTCGACATAAACAGAAACAGGACGCCATCGATCTGCAGCTGCACTCCCAGTCCTGAAGCCGCTCACAGTTTGTTAATTAATCCTCCCCCCTGACTCCCCCACATCCTCCCCCCTCTGTCATCCAGCCAGAGGGGAGAGGAGGCCGGAGATACGGAGATACAGAGACAAGGAGGCCAGAGGGGAGAGAGAGAGACAGAGAGAGAGAAAGAGAGAGAGAAAGAGTGGGCGAGCGAGGGAGATAATTAGAAAAGAGAGCTGCAAGCTGAATCAGTCACCTGAGCTCAGATCTGCAGGTGAGAACATCAGACGACAAACGAGAGAGGATTAACGAGAGAGAGAGAGACAACAGAGGATCCATCTTCACAAAGAAGAAAGAGCTCAGACCAGGATCAGACTGATCCACATCGACCTGAAGATCTCAAACAAACATGGCTGCTGTTTTTACACCACTTTTTTTTTCTTCTGTTTCCATCAGCTGAGTTGTTTGTCTACAGACTTCAACAAAGTCGTTTCCTATGACAACAAGACATAATCCATCAAACAGAGATTATGTCATTTAAGTATTGTACAGTAAAGTATCGTACAGTAAAGTATTGTAAAGTATTGTACTGTAAAGTATCATACAGTAAAGTATTGTACAGTAAAGTATCGTAAAGTATTGTAAAGTATCGTACAGTTAAGTATTGTAAAATATCATACAGTAAAGTATTGTAAAGTATCGTTCAGTAAAGTATTGTAAAGTATCGTACAGTAAATTATCGTACAGTAAAGTATTGTCATGTATCGTTCAGTAAAGTATCGTACAGTAAAGTATCGTACATTAAAGTATTGTAAAGTATCGTACAGTAAAGTATTGTAGAGTATCGTTCAGTAAAGTATTGTAAAGTATTGTACAGTAAAGTATTGTAAAGTATCGTACAGTAAAGTATTGTAAGGTAT
>NC_089217.1:1412468-1430773 GCF_963930695.1 Labrus bergylta
CCGATTTAGACCCCATTTTTGAGTCATGTGACCAGTTTTGAAGTCGGGTCGAATTCCAGCCGAAACACTCCGGCGTCCGGCGTGCAGTACACACTGAGGCACAACAGCTTGTCTTTGACGGATCAGCTGCTCCAGACCGGTTGAAAACATTTCTCACATGTTTGATATTTGTACACCACGAGCAGATTCCCCTCTGTGACATTTCTCTCCTGATTTTAACTGCATCAACTGACACACAGCCTGGCATCTGAAATCGCCATGGCAACAGCAACACAACTTTCATGTTTGATTTGATCTTTGTTAATCACAGTTTGTTTTTCCTGCATCTGTTTCTGCTTTTATAATAAAGAGGTAAAATAAAAAGATCAATAACCAATCAGAGAGAAGGACAGGTGTGAGGTAACACAAAGCTTTTCTTCTTCATGTTTCATATTTTTTTGATCTTCTGCGTCTCTGATTTAAAAACAGTTTTTGTGCTTTTCAAGGTTGTTTTTTTATTTCAGTGTTTTTGTGATTTTAGTTTTCAGACACACAGAGACACACAAGGAGACACACGAGGAGACACACAAGGAGACACACAAGGAGACACACGAGGAGACACACAAGGAGACACACAAGGAGACACACGAGGAGACACACAAGGAGACACACAAGGAGACACACAAGGAGACTCACAAGGAGACACACAAGGAGACACACGAGGAGACACACAAGGAGACACACAAGGAGACACACAAGGAGACTCACAAGGAGACACACAAGGAGACACACAAGGAGACACACAAGGAGACTCACAAGGAGACACACAAGGAGACACAAGGAGACACACAAGGAGACACACAAGGAGATACACAAGGAAACACACAAGGAGACACACAAGGAGACACACAAGGAGACACACAGAGACACACAAGGAGACACACAGAGACACACAAGGTGACGCACAAGGAGACGCACAAGGAGACGCACACAGAGACTCACAAGGAGACACACAAGGAGACACACAAGGAGACTCACAAGGAGACACACATGGAGACACACAAGGAGACGCACAAGGAAACACACAAGGAGATACACAAGGAGACGCACAAGGAGATGCACAAGGAGACACACAAGGAGACACAAAAGGAGACGCACAAGGAGACACACAAGGAGATACACAAGGAAACACACAAGGAGAAACACAAGGAGACACACAAGGAGACGCACAAGGAGATGCACAAGGAGACACACAAGGAGACACAAAAGGAGACGCACAAGGAGACACACAAGGAGATACACAAGGAGACACACAAGGAGACGCACAAGGAGACGCACAAGGAGACGCACAAGGAGACGCACAAGGAGACGCACAAGGAGACACACAGAGACACACAAGGAGACGCACAAGGAGACACACAAGGAGACGCACAAGGAGACACACAAGGAGACACACAAGGAGACACACAAGGAGACACACAAGGAGACACACAAGGAGACACACAAGGAGACACACAAGGAGACACACAAGGAGACACACACAGTAAAAGTGAACAAAGATAAAACGTTGTTTGTGGCTGATGGACGGACAGATGTGTCCTCTGAAGGATAACGAGGAAACATCTGCTGAAGATTTAAATCATTTTGCTCCTCATTAGCTCGATGTGGCTGAAATCCAGATGTTCTTAAAAATGATATTAAACTCATCACAGCAGGTGGTCATGTGACACCAGCTGATGAGGACGACCACACAGACGATGACGGAAACAGAACCAGCCGCTCCGACTCTGAATGAAAACGGAACGTGTGTGAAAGAGGACGCCGTCGGCTCGCCGGCCTGTTTGTTGCCTCATCGTGTGTGTCATGATCGTGGGTTAAAAGGAACGCCAAAAAAGTTTCAAAGGACGTTTAAAGGTGACCCGCGTCTGATTTTCTGCTGCCAATTAGAAACATCTCAGCAGGGATTGGATAATGAGTTCTATCCCAGCATGCATCTGTGTGACAGGAAGCGGTGCAGATTTGGCAGGGATGAGTGACAGGTGGAGGACTGCAGGTGGAGCTCGTGGGGGGGCGGAGCCAAGGCCAGGAGAGGACAAGGACGAAGACAGGAAGCGACGTAAAGGACAAAATATCAGAAAATTAAAAAAACAAAGAGAAACATGAACGCTAAAGATTCATAAAATAAAATGTTTTAATTGAAAAACAAACTTCATAACATCCTGATTTGATGACCTCACTTCCTGTCAGACGCTGCTGGTCATCTCGTCTACACTCTGTGTTTTTCAGGTGTCTAGCAGACAGAAACGACAGCGAGTTTGAGATTCCCACAAAGTGGAGATTTCATGAAGCTGCTGCAGGTTGCGTCAGTGTTGTTGCAGCAGAAGAAGATTATTTATCTCACAGAGTCACAGATTATTAAAGTCCACAGACGCTCCGATTCCAAACTTTCTGAGCCAACTCGTCCTGCTGTCACAATGAGGCTGATGAGTGTTTCTGTCACAGAGTCAAGTGTCCTCAGTCTGCAGAGAGTTATATCTGAGTGTCTGTGCGTGACTTCAGCCACCAGCAGGGCGGCAGCACCTTTTTAAAACTTTGGAAACTTCAGCTGAAAAGTGAGACACACAAGGAGACACGAGGAGACACAAGGAGACACAAGGAGACACACAAGGAGACACAAGGAGACACACAAGGAGACACAAGGAGACACAAGGAGACACACAAGGAGACACAAGGAGACACACAAGGAGACACAAGGAGACACACAAGGAGACACACAAGGAGACACAAGGAGAACCACAAGGAGACACACAAGGAGACACAAGGAGACACACAAGGAGACACAAGGACACACAAGGAGACACAAGGAGACACAAGGAGACACAAAAGGAGACACAAGGAGACACAAAAGGAGACACAAGGAGACACACAAGGAGACACAAGGAGACACAAGGAGACACACAAGGAGACACAAGGAGACACAAGGAGAACCACAAGGAGACACAAGGAGACACAAAAGGAGACACAAGGAGACACACAAGGAGACGCACAAGGAGAACCACAAGGAGACACAAGGAGACACAAGGAGAACCACAAGGAGACGCACAAGGAGACACACAAGGAGACACAAGGAGACACGGAAGGAGGAGGAAGAGGAAGGAGGAGGAGAGGAATGAGGAGGAGGAGGAGGAGAGGAAGGAGGAGAGGAAGGAGGAGGAAAAGGAGGAGGAGGAAAGGAAGGAGGAGGAGAGGAAGGAGGAGGAGGAGGAGAGGAAGGAGGAGAGGAAGGTGGAGGAGGAGAGGAAGAAGGAGGAAGAGGAGGAGGAGAAGAGGAAGGAGGAGGAGGAGAGGAAGAAGGAGGAAGAGGAGGAGGAGAAGAGGAAGGAGGAGGAGGAGGAGGAGAGGAAGGAGGAGAGGAAGGAGGAGGAGAGGAAGAGGAGGAGTCTTTAGAGGAGGTAGGAGAGAGTCGAGGCACACAGTCTGCAGGGAGGAGCTTATTGTCCCCTCACATGTCGAGGTTGTTTAGTCGTGTAATAAAGGTCATGAGGTCATGATTGTGAGTCAGATTAAACGTCGTCTGCAGCAGTTTTAGTAAATAAGTTTCAGGTGTGAAATGCTGTTAGGAGAAGTTGTTGTTTTGTCGCCTGCAGCTTCATGAACCTGAGTTCAGTTTAAAATAACTCAAACATCACTAAATGATAAGAATTCATTATTTACGCTCACAAAGTGGGACGATGAAGAAACCGTCTTTAATTCATCAGACTGAGGAGGAAGTGGAATGATCCGAGTTTAAATCAGGTTTTGAACGCACAAGGACAGTTGGAGCGACGGCTGCGGGCCGTGCTGCGTTCAGGGTCTGTGAGACGTTTCAGATTTGTGTTCGTTGAGGTGCAAACAAACACGATCCAGAATCCTCTCAGACATTTTAAATCTGACAGAAACATAAAGAAAACCTTCCTGGACCCGTCCGTCCGTCCTCTTCTCCTCCGCACACGCTCGTCTTCCTCGCCGCCTTCATCGTGCAGTAGAGTCACACAGACAGACGAAGAATCGTTCGTCCTCAGGGCCCGCGTTCCAATGTTTATCTTTATGTCTCTGCGTTCAGCTTCCTCCAAATGTTTGAATGAAAGTTGGGGATTAGAGAGGAAATAGGATTATGATGTTATTTCAGAGATACAGAAATCCCCCCACTGCTCCACATAACAACAGGAAGTCAATGAGAGCGTGCACACAAAAGACAAACAAGGAGGCAGGGAAGAGGAAGGAGGAGGAGAGGAAGGAAGGAGGAGGAGAGGAAGGAGAAGGAGAGGAAGGAGGAGGAGAGGAAGGAGGAGGAGAGGAAGGAAGGAGGAGGAGAGGAAGGAGAAGGAGAGGAAGGAGGAGGAGAGGAAGGAGGAGGAGAGGAAGGAAGGAGGAAGAGAGGAAGAAGGAGGAGAGGAAGGAGAAGGAGAGGAAGGAAGGAGAAGGAGAGGAAGGAAGGAGGAGGAGAGGAAGGAGAAGGAGAGGAAGGAGGAGGAGAGGAAGGAGGAGAAGGAGAGGGAGGAGGAGGAGAGGAAGGAAGGAGGAGAGGAAGGAGGTGAGGAAAAAAGAGGAAGAGAGGAAGGAAGGAGAAGGAGAGGAAGGAGAAGGAGAGGAAAGAGGAGGAGAGGAAGGAGAAGGAGAGGAAGGAGAAGGAGAGGAAGGAGGAGGAGAGGAAGGAGAAGGAGAGGAAGGAGGAGGAGAGGAAGGAAGGAGGAGGAGAGGAAGGAGGAGGAGAGGAAGGAGGAGGAGAGGAAGAAGGAGGAGAGGAAGGAGAAGGAGAGGAAGGAGGAGGAGAGGAAGGAGAAGGAGAGGAAGGAGAAGGAGAGGAAGGAGGAGAAGAGGAAGGAGGAGAAGAGGAAGGAGGAGGAGAGGAAGGAGAAGGAGAGGAAGGAGGAGAGTTTGAGAGCAAACGGATTTGAAAAAGAAGAAGACGGTTACGTTGATATTCTGAACAAATCTTCCAGATCTTCAGATCACTAAAAAAGAATCATTCAGAGCGAAACATCATGAAAAACTCTTCATCACTACTCCAACATATTTCACTCTCTGAGTGGTTTCAGCGGTGAAGTCTCCTGCTGACACATCGAGTGTTCTTCCATCACAAGTCAGAAAGTCTCCCTCTCTAATCTGACAGTCTGACATTCATCTGAGGAGACGGCATCAGCAGGAAAACTTCATTCATGTTTCCTGCTGGGAATAAAACGGACACACGTCAGCAGGACAGACAACGCCCCCCCCCCACCATCACCCCCCTCCCCCCCTCCCCCCCACCATCACCCATCAGAGAGAGAGCATCCATCCATCAGCCGTTCATCTCTCTGATCTCTGCTCATCTAAACATCACTCTGACTCTGCCGGGTCAGACTCTACCGTTCAGGGCCGTCACAGATAAAAAAAGAAAAGGTGAATAATGGTGGTAATATGTGGTCGTGGTAATATGTGGTCGTGGTCGTGGTCGTGGTCGTGGTCGTGGTCGTGGTCGTGGTCGTGGATCCAAAGCGGTGGTCACAAAGTGAGAGACGATCGAAGATGACCGATCTCACGGTTCAGCGTCAGAAGTTTAGAACGATCATGTCACTATGTGAACGCTTCTACGATCAAGTCAGCTAACCAATCAACCAATAGAAATACAGCATGGAAGGACGCACTAATCAGCGCGATCACACGGGCGCCAGACCTGTCGGAGGTGGGACTTATCTCGAGTTCTCTTTGCAACACTGGCGTCCAACTGCATCTTCTTTTCCCCTCGCCATGACCATTTAAACATTTTTCTATTCCTCCTCTTTTCTTTTCTTTTTCTCGCTCTCTGCTGAGCGTCATGGCGACCTCAGCCCGGTCAGGTTGACTCAAGCTGATGACGCTAATGGCGCTGACTCACCTCGCCGCCTCGCCACCTACAAATTACTACAGGCATCGCACAGTGTTCACACATGTACCTGAGATTATGAGATCGGTGTCACTGCAAGAAACGTGTAAGATTACAAAAATCACACATTCTGTAGGAGGCATCACAGGACCACAACTGTACACACACACACACACACACACACACACACACACACACACAGAGCTTCCGTCAGGACCAAAATGACCATCGGGGAGATTAATTAACACTCAGCAGTTTCACCTCTGCACACACTGCTCTAAAAATAGAAGAAGATTTGATAAATCCTGCTGTAAGTTGTTGTCATGTGTGTGTGTGTGTGTGTGTGTGTGTTAATCAGAAACCCTGAGCTCCTTATTCTCCTCGTCATCCTGCCGGTGTCACAGATCGTGTCGCCCCTGAAAGTGTGCGTTGTGTCCGAGCTGATCTGAGAGCAGCTCGTGATACGATCAGCTGTGAAACATGTCCGCTCATTTCCTCTCACGTCGTCTTATCGGCCCGCTGCAGTCAGCTCGCTCACATCACTCAGATCTCCGAGCAGATTGTGGAGCTGCTTTCACATATTTCACACGTTCAGAGACACACACTGAATATTTCACACACACACACACACACACACAGTGTTAAGTTTAAGGACTGCAGATGAAGAGAGAAATGTATTAAAGTCACCAGATAAGAACTCCAGTCAGAGGGGAACGTACCTCTGCAGAAAGTGAGAGTCTGAATGTAAATACTTTTGATGCATCTTGTTTGTTGACTCGAAAAAATCTCTGAGAAAACAATATGCATGAAATGAGGTGCAAATCACAAACAGATGTAATCTCTCAGCAGAGGAGGTCTGAGCCCCTGGGAAAGTGTGTCATCTTGATTCAAAAAAGATCAACCTCCATAAGAAAGGAGAAAAAAATCCAATACTCTTACACTCAGCGTCGTTTTTTTGTGTTTTCTATAACCAAACATTGTAAGGAAACACTTTCACACTATCTACATTTCACAAATATGTCTGCAACATTTGGAAAAGAGGGAGGGAAACACTTCTCTCTTGGAGGGAATTGGGACCCAAAATCGGCCCGATTATCTTGTAGTGTGTACCCCGCTTAACAAGTTTAAAAAACTGCATCAAAACTTATTGAGAATTTCAGGAGGACTGATACAGCTACAGGAGAGGAAGGAGGAGATGAAGGAAGAGGAAGGAGGAGGAGGAAGGAGGTGACTTAAAAGAACAATGTGGAATCAATCAGTTGCAGGCGTTCAGTGAATTTAGTGAAAGTGTGTGTGGACGCTTCCTGTTTGTCAAACGTCCCGGCTCTTTGTCCCGTCTGGTCTCAGGAGCTGCTGATAAAAACCCAACAGGCTGGAGGATGAAGACGAGGATGAAGAGTTTGTACGATTTGAATGAAAAGACAGAAATGAGATTCATACTCTGGGACGCAGAGATCTAATGTTCATCGTCACGTCGGCTCCCGGAGAGTCTCTGAAACAGAAAATAACAGAAGAATAAAAAGTGTTTGTTTTTACATCCGTCATCGATCATGTGCAGACAGAACAATCCAACAGTTTGATGTTTTATCATCACATTCTGTCTCAGAGTGTGTCTCTCTCTCCTCTTCCTGTTTCTGTCTGAACCAGTGAACCGCCCTGCTCTGACATCATCACGACCTGCAGACACGTTTCAAAGATTCAAACGACTGATTATCGAAACTCTGTCACACTTTTATTATTTTGTTTTTTTGTGCTTTTATTGTAAAGACAAGACGGTGGATAGTTTGAAATCAGGGACAGAGAGAGAGAGAGAGAGAGAGAGTAGGGAATTTCATGCAGGAAAGAAGCCGGAGGTCGGATTCAAACCCGGACCGCCCGCTCCATGGGGCGCGTTCGCTAACTACTGCGCTAGCTAACAGTGTTAAAGGTGCACTCTTCCTTCCAGTGTCACCGTATCAGTCATCCTGATTGTTGAGGTACCATCGTGTAGTCTGTCGGTCAAGTTACAGAACAAATGAATGACTCTGTGATCGCCTGATCTGACACAGTGAGCATGACCTCGATGTTAGCCAAAGTGTTAGCTTAATTCTGTCTGCGTTTCTACAATTCACTTAGCAGACGCTTTTATCCAAAGTGACGTACATCAGAGAGTAAGAACAACACAAGCAAGGATCTAGAAAAAAGGGAACAATGTGAGTAAGAGCAAACGATCAGCTTTGAGTCTGATTGGACACACAGGTGCTGACAGGAAGTGACCAGAGGCAAAGCACAACATTGAGGGCAGTTCTTGAGAGCTCTAATCAGTATAGAAACCATCTTATAAGTCATCGTTATCAAACAAAAACCATCGTCATTACCATCATCATCATCAATAATATGGAGACCATCATCATTAAGTTAGTAGGTATTCATGAAAGAGCTGGGTCTTTAGCTTTTTCTTAAGGTGCAGAGGGACTTTGTTTCATTTAAGCTGACTCATCAAAAACAGAAACAAGCACAAACTGAATGTGTCTGATGATTCTGCACAACGTTTTGTTGGAGGGTCCTTACAGTAAATGTTTTTTTAAATATATTTCTGTTTTTTAAGCTGCAAACGTATCGAGGTCAAAGTTTGAACAGTGCAGCTTCCCTCTGTGTTTTTGAATCTGGGTCAAACTTATGAAGAACTTATGAAGGTTTTTAAAATCAAACTCGGGGAAAAAAGAAACAGCTGCACCTCCACAGTCCTGCTATGTGCAGACGATTTCAGCCTCTAGGGGGCGCTGACGTCCGCGCTGACGTAGTTTCTCCTCTGAATATTAAAAGCGACCTGAGCCGGGAGAAGTTCTGGGATCCATCAGAGCAGCTGGCTCATAGAAAGGAATCCAGAAGATTTAAATATTAACAGAGCTAAATCAAACATAAAGTGAGAGTGAATGTGTTTGTGCGTCAGAGGAGATCTGCTCCAGTGTTTGCACCACAGCTCAATATGAATAAATAACCGCAGCGTGAGAAAAAAGCTCCACAGTGGATCGGACAGAAGCTGTTCTGAATATTCTCCTCTCATTTCACACCTCCCAGGGAACTCCCATTAATCCAATCGTACCTGAAATTAAAGTCGTAAGTCAGCGATGACGAGCGCACAATGAGGATGTTAATTTATTCAGCAGCTTCCCTCCTAAACATTAATTAATAACTGCAGTGATGAAAAGTGCATGTGAAGGAGCTGCAGCCCTCCTCTTCTTCATCATGACTGGAAACACACAAACACAATTAAAGCGCAGCAGGAAACGTCCACAGGGAACATTAATGCAGATGATTACTGCAGATGATACAAGAACAGATCTGAGCGTGAAAACAAACTGAATATAGGACTCACACAGAATGTAACATCAAGCTGAAACCTTCAGGACTGACATATAAAAGAATCAAAAACCTGCAGTTCCTCCAGTGTCCACTAGAGTCTGTCTCCTGCAGTGAGTCAGTCCCCATAGAGCCCAATGTTGAATAAACATGTTTACATCCTGGTACAAAAATTCTCTCTTCATGACTCCAGAATTATTATACAGTCACCTGTTTACATCATCTTAAGGCTGTAGAATTAGGGGGCGTGGCCTCTTTGAGTGACAGGTGGGAGCTGCTAGCTGTCTGCTAGGGGTCACCTCAGCTAATTCAGTCTCTGACCTTTAACCTCTGGGCCGTGTTTGTGCTATTGGAGCCTCTTGGAAATTTGATCACGTAAATGTCCGACTTACAACCAGTTGTAACCAATGTTAGCAACAATTAGCAGCTAACTGAGTCTGTGAGAACCAAACATGGACTGCTAGCTTGTTTGCTGTTCGTCATACTTAGATTTATTTGTGGCAGCTAACGCATCGAGTCAGGACTGATGTTGGATTTTCACTTTCCCTCCAAATCTGTTCACCACATTCACATCAAGCGTTCACTTCATGAACTGCAGGATTTTACACTTCCTGCAACACCGGAGGTTGCCGCTTACTCTGACCTCATGTTTTTCTGTTGTTTCTCTTTTTAAAGAACAGTTTTTTTAGAATCAGGAGCGTGTCACAGCGATGATGGAGCAGAGGTTTAAAAATACCTGCCGGTGTTCTCAGGTGTTCTCAGGTGTGTGACAGAAACAAAGTGATGAAGGATGAACAGGATGAATGTGGAGAATAAATCTTTGTGTCCTGAGGCTCACTGACAGGAAGTCAATGCGGACAAACAAACACACAGGAGACGACGCAGAGGACGAAGTAACACTGCTCTCCCATACCCCGGTCTCCATTAAAGGCAGTGTGCACTATAACACCGCTGTTTACATCAACACAGTGAGCATGGAGCGGAAACACTCACCCTGCAGAAAACACATCATTGAATCCAGATTTCACCACCGGTTTCTTTACGTCAACATGACATTTAACAAATGATCATTTCTATGTGTTTGTTTTATTGGTTTGTCTTCTAAGTTTTGAAGTTTGCTTTCCTGAGTTTCTGGTGATTGCATTCAAATGAAGAACACACTCAGATGATTATTCAGACCGCTCTTTGTCTTTCTGCTCATCTTCATAGCAGCCTTCTTCTTCTTCTTTTCTTTTCTCACCGAGGCGGTCACGTGACCTGAACGTCTCAGCTGATGATCAAAAATAGCTCCTGGATTCACTGGAACCAATTATTTCATCCTCACATCGTCTCTGCGTCTCGTCTTTAAAAATAGAAAATGTTCAGAGACGTAGCGACCTGCAGACCCCTGAACGTCACATCACACATTACCCCGCCTCTCTCTGCTTTATTATGTTTATTCTATTTATAAAACCCCGGGTGAGGAGAACAAACAGTAGACTAATCTCTATGACACCTGAATGCATCACGAGATCAGCGCTCTGCTGGAAGTCAATTGAGCCTCCACAGAGTAAACATTCAGTCCTCTGAGGGACGGACACCGAGACAGACCCACCTGCAGAGGACAGGAGGAGTTCATACAGAGGACAGAGGAGACAATAAGAGGACAGAAGAGACATTAAGAGGACAGAGGATACAATAAGAGGATATGAGGAGACATGAAGAGGACAGAGGAGACATTAAGAGGATTTGAGGAAACATTAAGAGGACAGAGGAGGCATTCAGGGGATAGAGGAGACAATAAGAGGATATGAGGAGACATTGAGAGGACAGAGGAGACAATAAGAGGATAGAGGAGACATTGAGAGGACAGAGGAGGCATTCAGGGGACGGAGGAGACATTAAGAGGATATGAGGAGACATTAAGATGACAGAGGAGGCATTCAGGGGATAGAGGAGACAATAAGAGGATATGAGGAGACATTGAGAGGACAGAGGAGACAATAAGAGGATAGAGGAGACATTAAGAGGACAGAGGAGGCATTCAGGGGACGGAGGAGACATTAAGAGGATATGAGGAGACATTAAAATGACAGAGGAGGCATTCAGGGGACAGAGGAGACAATAAGAGGATATGAGGAGACATTGAGAGGACAGAAGAGGCATTAAGAGGACAGAGGAGGCATTAAGAGGACAGAGGAGGCATTCAGGGGACAGAGGAGGCATTCAGGGGACAGAGGAGGCATTCAGGGGACAAATGATACAATAAGAGGATAGAGGAGGCATTCAGAGGACAGAGGAGGCATTAAGAGGACAGAGGAGACATTAAGAGGATATGAGGAGACATTAAGAGGACAGAGGAGACATTCAGGGGACAGAGGAGACAATAAGAGGATATGAGGAGACAATAAGAGGAAAGAGGAGGCATTCACGGGACAGAGGAGATGTTCAGAGGACAGAGGAGACATTAAAAGGAAAGAGGAGATATTCAGGGGACAGAGGAAGGTGAAGAGGACAGAGGAGACATTCAGGGGATAGAGGAGACATTCAGGGGACAGAGGAGACATTAAGAGGACAGAGGAGGCATTAAGAGGACAGAGGAGGCATTCAGGGGATAGAGGAGACATTAAGAGGATAGAGGAGACAATAAGAGGACAGAGGAGACATTCAGGGGACAGAGGAGGCATTAAGAGGACAGAGGAGATATTCAGGGGACAGAGGAAAGGTTAAGAGGATAAGGGAGATGTTCAGACAAAGGAGAGATTTAAAGGACAGAGGAGACTTCCTGTTTTCTTCCTCCACTTGTATCGTCCAGTCTGAGTGGTTGCTTCTTCATTGTCCTCACAGTCTCAATGAATCACCTGTAACATTTTCTCCTGAAGAGTGGAGGGTTCATACGTCACTCAGTCACATTAAGTCTTTGCATAGTCGACAGTATCTGAACATTCCTGTGTGTGTGTGTTTATCAGCAGCGTTGTGCAGCTGTGGTCATTAGTCATATTGATCTCCTCTCTGTCTTTGTTAAAAAAGAACAAAAGGTGACGATAACCACAACGACGTCTCCATCACGTCCCTGACAGACGAGCTGATGGAGAACTATTGTATTCCACGACTTCTTCTTCTGCTTCCTCATATTCATCATCTTCGTCCTCCCCCTCTCAGACCTGCAGAGCGTTTGTCGACTCTAAACACAGATGTATAAGCTGCAGTTGCTGACAAATGATGCTGATATCCTCTGGGGAGGGGGAGGGGCGGGTTGTGTGAAGTGAATGTTTACATTTTGATCACATCACCAGCTTCTCTTCGCCCAGAGAGAGGAAAGATGAGAGACGCTCCAAGCGGCTGATGGGACGCAGGCAGAGAGCGGGACGTGGAGGAGAATAATCTGGAGTTTTGACTCATTTTTTCTTAAAAGATTTCAGACTGTGGCCTCGCAGACTTTATGAACACTGAACTGTTTCACATTAAAAAAAAAATGAAATCAAGAAAGTGTAGAGCTTGTGTTTCAGATTCTAATTGTCGAACAAACTTATCCTGCAGCCGTCATGTTCAATAGAAATGAAATAAAAATGTTCCACTTTCAAAACATATTAAAATGGTAAATGGACTTGAGCTTTAGTTCTTTTCTAGTCTAGGCAGGAGCTGGGAATCGAACCCCCGCCCTTCTGGTTGAGAGACGTACGACTCTTCCAACTGAGCCGCGGCCGTAAAGAAACATGTCATGTCTTCTCTCAAGAAGGATAGCATGACTGTTTGCAGAAAACTCCTTCCTGTTTTCTTATTTCTGACTATCTGAATAACTTCATACGCTGATGATACTGTAATGTTTTCATCGATGTGATTACCTGGACCTGAGACGGCGACCCTCCAAGGCCCTAGAAACATCCATTCATTTGATTTAACTCGAGAACATTTCAGTTGTTTTTTTTTGGATTCAATCTAATTTATGTCGTTTTTTCACCAGAGCAACGCTGTTTTTTTGTGAGAACGAGTGAAATTCTCGAGAAAACAGCTTGAATGATCTCGTTTTCACAGGAAGATTAAGCTAAATAAAAATGTATGGATGCATGTCTTCTCAGGGCTTCCGTATCTTAAGTAAGAGTTCTTGAATGTATGAGAGATAGAGGACGGTGTCGTCTGCATAAAGGATAATAAACAATGCATTTGAAACGTTTCTTTATCTGAAATGAAACAAACAGGAGGTTCCTGCGTGGTCTTAGAGGCAGCAGAGTGTGTGTGTGTGTGCGTGTGTGTGTGTGCAGAATAAACCTGCAGCAAAAAAAAGAAACACACACACACTCGATCCTCTGCAGAGAATCTGACCGGCACTGTGAACCGAGCAGATTAGAACGGAAAAAATAAAACAGCGTTAATAGGATGAGAATGGTGTGTGTGAGTGTGTGTGTGTGTGTGTGTGTGTGTGTGTGTGTGTGTTTGTCACGTTGTGCAGCTCTGTGCTCCCACAGGGCCCACAGGCTGAACCAATATGTGCTTATAGAAACACATGAGGCTCCACTCATGAATGTATAAAGTGATTTGAAGCTCGTTGTGCTGAGCCGCAGAGTCTCTGCAGACCTGCTCCTCGCTCGCCCAGCATCACGTGACCTCGGCTGCTCTCACATCATTATAGATCTGTGTGATCGACGAGCTCCGAGTGATTAAAGACAGAAATACAAACACCGGCAATATCTGTGCACATGATCAGAATCGACATTTCTTGAAGCTTCTATGAGAATATTTAATATTCACAAACACTTTGTGGAGCGCAGGGTTTCTCTGCTGAGAGAGACGGTGCCTCCATACATCACTCGTGTTTTAAAATGATATATTCTCATCATTAAGAGTTACTAAAGATGCAGACAATCACTAAAAAAGCTCATTAGCAGATCCATAACTAGAGGTGCAAACATGGCTGCTTTAAAGGTAAAGATTATCCGTTTATTCATGCTCTGCAGCAGCCTCAGTTTAACCTTTGCTCCTCGACATTGGAGGCCTCGTTAATTAACGGACACAGCTTCTGAGACCAAAAGAACGTACACAAAACCTTATTGATGGACCAAAACTCTGAAGCAGGATTGAGATGATTAAACAGCACACCATCCACCATTTTCTTCCGCTTATCCGAGTCGGGTCGCGTGACTTGAGTCAGTGCAGAGACTCTCTATGATCTCCATGCTCTAATGAACCTGCTGCATTATGTTTCCTGTTCTCCAGTTTGTTCTTCTCCACTCTTTAGTTCATATTGAGATTCTGTTCAACTACACGTAGCATTGATATAAAGACAAATATTCTCAATTAAGCATCACGTTTTACCTCATCATCATCATCAACCTTGATTTAAGTTCTCGGAGAGATCATTGAGGGCGAGACTCGTTTACAAAGATGCCGAGAAAACATACATAAATGATAAACAACGAGAAATAAAATAGAAAATAAAATCAATAAAAGAGCAATAGAAACAATAAAATATATACACTAAAATAATTTAAAAGCTTGAAATGACTACAGTGATAAGTCAGTAATTAAAATCAAATGAAACAGTTAGAGTCAGGTATTGGGTGGTTAAAAATAATATTTCTAAAGTGTCCATAAGGGATAAAAGTGCTCAAATTCAGGTCCTGTTGTAAAATATTCCAGGAGTTTGCAGCACTAACACTAAAATGTTAGAGTCAAGAGACCCCCCCGCCCCCCTCCAGCTGTGAGGAGCATGTGTGAACAACCAGGTCAGGAGAATCTCTGAGCAGTCCTCCTGAAATCATCTAGATATTTTCAGGAGTGTATATTTGAAAACAGTAGTTAAAGTTAAAGTTAAAGTTAAAGTTAAGTTAAGTTAAGTTAAAGAGATTCTGACTAAACTAGAAACATTTACATTTTCCCCCTTCTTCATTAGACTCTTTTTTGTCCTTCGTAAAAAGTTTTTTATTTATGAATTCTCATCAGAGTTATAAGTTCTCCTCGCACAGACCTCCCTGTGACCTCCTCTCTCTCTAACCTTTCTCTCTAACTCTGACTTAAAATCCTGCTCAGCCATAAAGCTTACAGTGTGCTCGGGAAATAAATTCCTGAGGAGGTAATTACCCGCCGATAGACTTGTTGGAGCTCTAATCGGCTGAATTACCCAGAGTTCCCTTGGTTATTTGTGAGGGGAGGGGGGGGGGGGGGATGCGGGAGGCGGGTTGCTTTCATTTTTCTCCTGTTCTGGCTGATCACCTCATTACTGTGGACTGTTTTATGAACACAACATTAAACCTCAGATGGGGCTAACGGCTGCTTTTTATGCGATACTTCTGTTTCTGCGGTTTTAAAGCTCTTCACAGAGGCTGACACAGATGCATGATGGGATACTGAGGCTTTAATGAAGACCGAAACTTCAAGAGCTGCTCCATGAGGCAAGAAGTGAGGCTTTGTTATACTTGAGCTCAAAACATTAGACGGTTTGTACCAAAAAACTGTTGACAGGTTTTTCCTACGTCTGAGCCAATCAGAGGACAGAGTGGACGGTGACATCAGTGAGGTCACCGTTTCTTTAACTCTAACATGTATCTCTAGTCCGTCTACAAACCCCTCAATGATGAGAAAAGTCCATCCTCTCCGTCTTCTGCCTGCTCCACTTTTCAGAAAATGTGTGCTCAAACAGGCCGTTTGGAGATTTTCCCTTCATGACATCACAAAGGGCAGTAGCCCCTCCCCAGGTGTGTGACACTCCCACAGCTAGGTGTTTGTTCTGCCCTCTGAGTCTGCCTTCTCACCATAAACAATAGGACATGGAGCCAGAAAGACCGAGTACACCCAAGCCTTTCCAGAGAGGGGCGTGGTCATACACAGCTCATTTACATATTTAAAGGTACAGACACAGAAACAGCCTGTTCTGAGCAGGGCTGAAATAGAGGGGTTTATAGACATGATCAAATACAGGATCAGAGTGGATTTAGAACAAGAAACTTCACACATATGTTTTGAGGAGCTCTGAGACTTATTTAAACTGAAGAGAGGAGGAGGATATGTCACCTTTAATAAATGAGTGTGGTGTGTTTGTGATGTAACCGCTGTTTGTGGTTCACAATCGTAGCCTGTCAGGGACAAAAACAACAACTTTTAGTGAACACTCTTTGATCCACTAACGATTATGTTGCAGACAAAAGTCGGTTTCACAGCTGCAGGAAAAAGAAATCCACTGAGACAAGCAGAAACCTTTAAATCATTTAGACCCTGAATTATGAAAAAAACAAGGCCCAGGTTGAAAACCAGCAGAATGTCCCTTTAATGTGTTTAATCTGTGTTATTCTCCTAAAGACAAAATGAGTCAACATCGGATTAAAGAGGAGTTAGGTGATCACACAGAGTAAACCTGTAATAATTGGAGCGCTGACTGTTTTCCTCGGAGACAAGAACAAAAATAGAAACAGAGACTAAAGAGGATTACTGATTCATTTCAATACTGTTTTTTATTTCCGCACCAAAAGCTCTGAATAATCTTCATTATCGTGAACAAGAGCTGCTTCTCACACTGATTCATTTACACGTTTGTTTCTGCTGCACACATTTATCTTTCTTACACACTACACACACACACATACAGACACTGAGGATGTTTGTGAGCGTTTGTCATCGAGACGACAACGTTATAAACAGTAAATACTGTGTTTTATCTACCTGTTAAGATTAAGACACTGCTCTTTAAAGTCTTTCTATGCGATTTTTCACTCTTAAATGTAGAAATCAAGTATCTCCTCTGAAAATAACTCTGTGAGTCATGACTGTCTACAATGGGTGTAACACCCGAGTCCCACTGTCTGTGATGCTTTCAGAGTTTTCAGAGTCCTATCTTCAGCTTGTTTACATCGCCTGGACAGCCGGCTGACTCCTCCCCTTAAAGCAAAATGAAAACCTCTGGACATATTCAAAGTGTAGAAAACTGATGAGATCATCACACGCTCATCGGGTTTAATAATTCAAAGGTTTAATGATTGAAAAGTAAATTGTGTTGATTTTCTCTAAACGCAGAGGAAAGTGAGCTCTGGTTGGAGGCTGTGTTTACAGAGCAGCTGTCAGACTGAGTGTGATGAACTCAGAGCAGAACAAACACCATGAATTAATAATCTGATTCAGGACCGCAACTCTGGATTCTGCTGCTCCCAGAATCTGTTCAAGGCCAAGCAGACGCTTCCTCACACACACACACACACACACACTGCTGCACGCCCAGGGGCTGATGGGAAACAGAAGGAGGGGGTGGGGGGGGGTGTCTGTTCACACCTTTTCTTCCTGAAATCGACCTGCAGACTCAATTGTTGTTCGTCTTTCTCTCCGTCAGCAGAGACGCGAGGCGGTCTCTGAGGAGCCTCCTCTCTCTCTCCTCAGTCTGTGTGTGAAGACGAGCCCGCGGCCTTCTGGGAAAATAAAAACTTTATTCACCGTGACGCTCAGAGGAGGACGACTTCAAACCGAACGTCTCTGAGCTCATCTGAACGCCGCAGAATAAAACAGACGGCAAGAGAGGAGCTCAGTTTGGACTCAGGACGGGAAACAATAAAAAAAAAGAAAAGAAAAAAAAGAAAAGTTTTTACACACAATTTGGTCTTGACTCGGTCTCGATACCTAAATGTCTTGGTCTTGGTCTTGGTCTTGTCTTGTCTTGGTCTTGTCTGTTAATGATAGATGTGGAATATCCAACCTGATTGATAAATTCAACAATGTGACAGCTAAAGGCTAAAGGCTAAAGCTAAAGGCTAAAGGCTAACAGTCTGTCTCTGAGCTCGTCTCCGTTCACACACAAAACTGTAAAAGCAGAACAAAGGAGCGTCTGTGGAGCGAGTGACATTGAGAGTCGAGGAGAGACGATGAGATGAAGGTGATTTCAACGAGGAGCCGAGTGAACGAGTGAAGGTCACAGCTGAAGGTCGACTCTGTTTGGATCGTGGAATGATTGTGTGTGTGCTGCTGTGAATATTTAAACTTCTTTACTGCCTCTGATTGGCTGTTTGATGGATCATTATAAGAGTTCAAAGTGAATCATAAAGCTCTCTCTCTCCCTCTCTCTCTCATTTCTCTCTCCCCCTCTCTCTCTCCCCCCTCTCACTCTCTATCTCTGTCTCTCTCTCTCTCTCTCTCTCTCTCTCTC
>NC_089217.1:1433473-1445973 GCF_963930695.1 Labrus bergylta
GCTCGCTCAGAATAAACCAAATAATGAGTCAATTAGAGGAGGAGGAGGAGGAGGAGGAGGAGGAGGAGGAGGAGGAGGGACCCGTCAAAGAAAAGACAAATAACTGACAGGAAATCGAGACAGAGCGTGTCAAGTCCCGCCCACACAGGAGGAGAAACAATCACGTCTGAAGCTCATTCCTCATCACTTTGTTTCTGCTGCTGAACGACGTCTTTACTGTCTGACGCCATGTTTCTCCTCTCTGTGTGTGTTACACAACCTGTGATCAGAGCAGCAGGTGTGTGTGTGTGTGTGTGTGTGTGTGTGTTTGTGTGTGTGTGTGTGTGTTTACACAGTGTCACAAAGACTCTTATTGTTAGTGAACATGTCGAGCTGCAGAAGCACAAAGAGACATCAGAGTGCAGCTGTTTAAAAAAAACTGACAGATTAAAGTGTCTGAGTCACACACACACACACACACACACACACACACACACACACACACAGCACACACACACACCAGAAGGAAAACACAATAACAAGATGACTACACAGAACATTCAGGTTGTCAACAATTGTTAATAATTTATATTAATGATGGACAGTTGATCAAAAAGTTGATTTAGAAGCTTTAAAAAAAAACTTCCGATCTTCAGTCACATCTTAAACCAAAAGCTGCTGCATACCGTCTGAACTGCACACACACGTTGGCAACAGTTCACCGCCATGTAGTTGTGCAATTCAGACAGCGTGCAGGAGTTTGATAATTAAAAACAAGAAAAGAACGCAAATTGGATTTCTACTTTTGTTCCCTTGGTATCAAACAGGAATCAACATTGTGTCATTTTTTATATTGATATATTTATATATCAAAGTTTAAAATCTGGCATTGAGACAGCGCTAAGGTAAGTCAACTTCCTGTTCCTGTGCAGCGCTGCAGGTGAAGGAGCTGCAGGTGAGGCAGGTGAACGTCTGATCAGCTGATGATCAGACGTGCAGGGAGCGACCTTCCTGTTGAAACACTTCACCCTCCTCAGCGTTACACTTCCCTCTCTTCACATCTCCCCTCTGTGTGGGATGATCCTCCGCTAATGCTGCTAATTAAATTAATGCATTAGCTGCTCTGAACACACACACACACACACACACACACACACACACACACACACACACACACACACACACACTGTGCCTGTCTGTGTCTGTGTGTGTAAGTGATTATTTTTAATGGGCTCTGTAATGAAGCCACCTCAGAAGAGCAGCCGAGCGCAGAAGATGGTTTGTGTCTTCAGACGGTCCCTGAACGCTGCTCCTGTTTAATTTGGAAATGACCGTTTTAATGACACTAAGAGCGAATTAGAGCAGAGTGATCCTAAACGCCTCACCATCACACTGAACGCCTCACCATCACACTAACTGAACGCCTCACCATCACACTGAACGCCTCACCATCACACTAACTGAACGCCTCACCATCACAGTAACTGAACGCCTCACCATCACACTGAACATCTCACCATCACACTGAACACCTCACCATCACACTGAACACCTCACCATCACACTGACTGAACGCCTCACCATCACACTGAACATCTCACCATCACACTGACTGAACGCCTCACCATCACACTGAACATCTCACCATCACACTGACTGAACGCCTCACCATCACACTGAACATCTCACCATCACACTGACTGAACGCCTCACCATCACACTGAACATCTCACCATCACACTGACTGAACGCCTCACCATCACACTGAACGCCTCACCATCACACTGAACGCCTCACCATCACACTAACTGAACGCCTCACCATCACACTGAACGCCTCACCATCACACTGAACGCCTCACCATCACACTAACTGAACGCCTCACCATCACACTAACTGAACGCCTCACCATCACACTGAACGCCTCACCATCACACTGACTGAACACCTCACCATCACACTGACTGAACGCCTCACCATCACACTAACTGAACGCCTCACCATCACACTGAACACCTCACCATCACACTGAATGCCTCACCATCACACTAACTGAACGCCTCACCATCACACTAACTGAACGCCTCACCATCACACTAACTGAACGCCTCACCATCACACTGAACATCTCACCATCACAGTAACTGAACGCCTCACCATCACACTGAACATCTCACCATCACACTAACTGAACGCCTCACCATCACAGTAACTGAACGCCTCACCATCACACTGAACATCTCACCATCACACTAACTGAACACCTCACCATCACAGTAACTGAACGCCTCACCATCACACTGAACATCTCACCATCACACTGAACACCTCACCATCACAGTAACTGAACGCCTCACCATCACACTGACTGAACGCCTCACCATCACTCTGAACGCCTCACCATCACACTGAACGCCTCACCATCACACTGAACGCCTCACCATCACACTGAACACCTCACCATCACACTAACTGAACGCCTCACCATCACTCTGAACGCCTCACCATCACACTGAACGCCTCACCATCACACTAACTGAACGCCTCACCATCACACTGAACGCCTCACCATCACACTAACTGAACGCCTCACCATCACACTGAACACCTCACCATCACACTAACTGAACGCCTCACCATCACACTGAACGCCTCACCATCACACTGACTGAATGCCTCACCATCACACTGAACGCCTCACCATCACACTGAACATCTCACCATCACACTGAACACCTCACCATCACACTAACTGAACGCCTCACCATCACACTGAACGCCTCACCATCACACTGAACGCCTCACCATCACACTGATCGCCTCACCATCACACTGACTGAATGCCTCACCATCACACTGACTGAATGCCTCACCATCACACTGAACGCCTCACCATCACACTGACTGAACGCCTCATCATCTCACTGACTGAACGCCTCACCATCACACTAACTGAACGCCTCACCAACACACTGACTGAATGCCTCACCATCACACTAACTGAACGCCTCACCATCACACTGACTGAATGCCTCACCATCACACTAACTGAACGCCTCACCATCACACTGAACGCCTCACCATCACACTAACTGAACGCCTCACCATCACACTGAACGCCTCACCATCACACTAACTGAACGCCTCACCATCACACTAAACGCCTCACCATCACACTGACTGAACGCCTCACCATCACACCGCAGTGACAAATTGTCTTTTGGGGGGTAGAAAAGGATTTGCATATTTGAAAAGTGATGAGGCTTTTACTTACACTCACAGAGTGACAGGTAGACCTGAAAAGGCATGCTCAGGGCTGAATGAACCCTGAGGTTCTACTGAGAACTTAAGAAAATATAAAGCCTGTGAACACATCCAGTCTGATCTCATCAAACCACAGACCATAAACGTTCAAACATTTCTTATTGAGGAGTTTGAGGATGATCCATTATTCATCACTGACAGCAGAGAGTCTGTCTCTTTAATGAGCACAGCTTTTGTCATCCTGACATGTGACATCTTTGTTTGTCATTAAGGTCGTTTCCTATGACAACGAGACATAATCCATCAAACAGAGATTATGTCATAAAGAACTCAACTATCATATCAAGCAGTACGTTACATGTAAGTATCGTACAATAAAGAATCGTACAGTAAAGTATCGTACAGTAAAGTATTGTAAAGTGTCGTACAGTATAGTATCATAAAGTATTGTAAAGTACCGTACAGTAAAGTATCGTAAAGTATTGTACAGTAAAGTATTGTAAAGGTAAGTATTATAAAGTATCGTACAGTAAAGTATCGTACAGTATCGCACAGTTAAGTATTGTGAAGTATCGTACAGTCAAGTATTGTACAGTAGAGTATTGTAAAGTATCGTAAGTTAGGTATTGTAAAGTGTTGTACAGTATAGTATCGTAAAGTATTGTAAAGTATTGTAAAGTATTGTGCAGTAACGTATCGTACAGCATCGCACAGTTAAGTATTGTGAAGTATTGTACAGTAAAGTATCGTACAGTTAGGTATTGTGTAGTATTGTACAGTAAAGTATTGTAATTTGTATTGTACAGTAAAGTATCGTAAGGTATAGTTCAGTAAAGTATTGTAAAGTGTCGTACAGTAAAGTATCGTAAAGTGTCGTCAAGTAAAGTATTGTAAAGTGTCGTACCGTAAAGTATCATAAAGTATCGTAAAGTGTCGTCAAGTAAAGTATAGTAAAGTGTTGTACAGTATTGCGCAGTAAAGTATCGTACAGTATTGCACAGTTAAGTATTGTGAAGTATTGTACAGTAAAGTATTGTAATTTGTAAAGTATCGTACAGTAAATTATTGTAAAGTATTGTACAGTAAAGTATCGTAAGGTATAGTTAAGTAAAGTATTGTAAAGTGTCGTACAGTAAAGTATCGTAAAGTATTGTAAAGTGTCGTACCGTAAAGTATCATAAAGTATAGTAAAGTGTCGTACAGTAAAGTAGAGTGTCGTAAAGTATCGTACAGTAAAGTATTGTAAAATGTTGTAAAGTAACGTACAGTAAAGTATTGTAAAGTGTCGTACAGTAAAGTATCTTACAGTAAAGTATTGTAAAGTATCGTACAGTTAAGTATTGGGTAGTATTGTAAAGTATTGTAATTTGTAAAGTATCATACAGTAAATTATTGTAAAATATTGTACAGTAAAGTATCGTAAGGTATAGTACAGTAAAGTATTGTAAAGGAAAGTATTGTAAAATGTTGTACAGTAAAGTATTGTGAAGTGTCGTAAGGTGTCGTAAAGTAAAGTATTGTAAAGTGTCGTACAGTAAAGTATAGTAAAGTGTCGCACAGTAAAGTATCGCAAAGTAAAGTGTCGTGAAGTATCGTACAGTAAAGTATTGTAAAATGTATTAAAGTAATGTACAGTAAAGTATTGTAAAGTGTCGTACAGTAAAGTATCGTAAAGTAAAGTGTCGTACAGTAAAATATTGTAAAGTATCATACAGTAAAAAAATCCCATGAGATAATTATAACGTTTTTAGTGTTTAAACAATGAATCTGTGGAGTGATTCACTTCGACTTAAAGCTGAACTGCTGTCTCTGTTTGTTCTTTGGATCCTTTTTTATATTTGGATCTGATCAGATGATTATTTTGAGTTATTAATATGAGTGTGTCTCTCTGCTGTGTGTGTGTGTGTGTGTGTGTGTGTGTGTGTGTGTGTGTGTGTGTGTGTGTGTGTGTGTGTGTGTGTGTGTGTGTGTGTGTGTGTGTGTGTGTTTACATAAAGACTTTATATCTGTGCTGTCTGATCCTTTCTTCTCTCTTTTTCCTCCATCGCTTATCCTCTGGAGGTTTAACTACATCCTCTCCTCCCCCTTCTCCCCCCCATCATCATCACCCCCCTCCCCCCTTCTTCTTCTCTGGTTTGTGACGAGTCAGCCAAAACCGACAGAAACAGTTTATCTGAGTCGTCTTTGAGAGCAGAAATGAAAAAATAATAGTGTGTGTGTGTGTGGGCTCATTGATCAGAGCTGGCTGTGAATATCAATGACAGAGTGCTAAACACACAGCTGCAGCTCACACACACACAGTCACAGAGCTCCTTTATTTAAAGCAGCGGCAGATAAAAGATAAAAACACCTCAGAGACTGTGAGCTCTTCATCTCTCCCTCGGCATGCTGGGAGTTCAGATCAGCTGATGTAAGCAGAACCTGGATCAGCTGATCTGATTCTGGTCCCAGAGTCTCTGCACGCCATCCTCAGCTTCATGTTCAGCAAGCTCAGAGAGGACGACATGATGACATGAAGGGAGGAGAACACACACGTTTACACGCTGCTTTAAAAACACTTACACAGCAGGGAGGGTTCATTTACAATGTACACACACACACACACACACACACACACACACACACACACACACACACACACACACATATATAGAGCTGTCTCATCCGTTCCAACTAAAAACTTCTCATTTAAAACCATTCAAACTTGGCTCGGACACAACGGGATGTTTACTGGACTAGCAGAGGTAACAGGACAGGTAGATGTTGTGTTCAGGTGTTCCTGGTAGTCATAGTTACTGCCAGTTTGGTGTTGTTGTTGTTGTTGTTGTTGTTGGGTCTTTCGGGGATTGGGCCCCTGGGAGCCTCTCTGTTATGATCTTTGTCTGAGAGTCATCGACGTCGCTCTCCGTCTGAAGCTCAAACATCTCTCTGGATTTCAAACTGTAACATGTCAGAGGGTGCAGAGGTTTTTAGCCCCACCCCCTTCACCTGTCCGTGTGACAGATGGAGGCGACGTTCACACATCTGATCTGAGTCTTATGTTGATGCTTTATGTTGTGTGAGTTTGTCACACGACCTAACCTGTGTGTGTGTGTGTGTGCGCACACCTTCAGAGACAGGTTACATCACTGCACAGTGCGTTGGTTGTGTCTGCAGCTGTTAGCATCTTCACCTGAGTTCGTTGTGTTCTCTCTCTCTCTTGTCAGTTTGAGTTTTCCCGTTGGAGCTGATGGAGCGACTCCTCCTCTTTGTTTCTCTGAGATTAAAAACAGACTTGATGTTTCCCCCGAGGACCGAGTGGAACAATAAAGCTCAATAAAGCTCTGTAGAAACAGCATAAAGCAGTATAAAAGGGGCATATAACAGAATGAGATGAGTGTGTGTGAGCAGAGCGAGGAGCCTCTGCAGTAGGTGATGGATGAGCTCCGAGAACACAATCAGAATATTTTCAGCTCTTTATGATGTTTTTCTCATTAGAGCAGAAAGTCCCCCGACACACAAAGTCAATCCATTAACACATCATCACTGCGCAGAGAGAGAAACAGGAAGCACATTAACCGCTAATATGCTAACGCTGCTATAAATCTAACAAACAGTAATAACAGAGAACAGACTCATACCGCTCTCTTTTCTTCTGTTATATTTCTCCTCTCTGGTTTCTGCAGACTCTCACATTTTAAACTTTCTTTGACGGATGTTTCTTTTCTTTTTAAAATTCACTTTCTTTTTGGGTCTTCACCTCCTTCAGCTCGAGGACGCCTCATTCAAAATGCAACACCACAACACCTGGAGACCTTTTTAGGACAGAAAAGATCAGAAACTATCATCTCAAATGTTGCAACCAGGCTTTAAGACTTTCAGTTTTTCTGCATTGTAGATTTTTTCACAGTTAACTGTTTTATCTTTTAAATGTCAAAAAAGTTTTAAATGATCTCTGAAATGTCTTCATTTGTCCAACCAACAAAAAGAAAGTGAAAGAAAAAAGCAGCAAATCTTACGTTAGGAATACAGTATTGTAAAGTATCGTAAAGTATCATACAGTAAAGTATTGTACAGTAAAGTATTGTAAAGTATCGCACAGTAAAGTATTGTAAAGTATCGTACAGTAAATTGCCGTACATTAAAGTATTGTAAAGTATCGTAAAGTAAAGTATCGTACAGTAAATTGTCGTACATTAAAGTATTGTAAAGTATCGTACAGTAAAGTATTGTACAGTAAAGTAGTGTCGTACAGTAAAGTATTGTACAGTAAAGTATCGTACAGTAAAGTATTGTAAAGTAAGGTGTCGTACAGTTAAGTATTGGACAGTAAAGTATTGTACAGTAAAGTATTGTAAAGTAAAGTATTGTACAGTAAAGTATTGCAAAGTAAAGTATCGTACAGTAAAGTATTGTAAAGTATCGTACAGTAGAGTATTATAAAGTATCGTAAAGTAAAGTATCGTACAGTAAAGTATTGTAAAGTATCATAAAGTAACGTATCGTACAGTAAAGTATTCTAAAGTAAAGTATCGTACAGGAAAGTATTGTACAGTAAAGTATTGTACAGTAAAGTATCGTACAGGAAAGTATTGTACAGTAAAGTATTGTACAGTAAAGTATCGTCCAGTAAAGTATTGTAAAGTAAAGTATCGTACAGTAAAGTATCGTTGGATGGATGTTATCAGAACATGAAAATGATTTAGAGGGAAGGTATCAGTTTGGTGAAGTCTCTCAGCTGTCAACGCTGCTGCTCACATAAAACAAAAACTTCATTGAGATTTAAAGAAACAAGATGATTAAGATGAGTTGTGTGTGTGAAGAAGCTGCAGAAACACACTCTCACACATTCAGGGCCAAAGGTGAATGGGTTGCCATGGTGATTGCAGATGAGCCAGTCAGCTGATTGGCCCTAAACTGATTTATTCAGATAAAAGAAGATTTTAATCGACTTTTAAAGACGCCCTGGGCTTCTGTTTCTCCTTCTTCCTCCTCCTCCATCTCCTGCTTCATCAAGGGGCGGCTGTGGCTCAGTGGGTAGAGTCGGTCATCTCTTAACCGGAAGGTCGAGGGTTCCATCCCCAGCTGCTGCAGCCACATGTCCGACGTGTCACTGGGCAGCATCTGAATGTGTGTGAATGGAATTAGTTACAAATGATGGACTCTTTACACAGCAGTCTCTACCTTCAGTGTGTGAATGTGTAGGTGTGACCTGCGGTGTAAAAAGCACTTAAAAAATAACAATACAAGCTCAAGTCTATTTTTCCATTCATTAGCCTCTCTTTTTTTCTGACAGTTTTTTGGGACACAAACAGTTTCAGTGGACTTAAAAACAGAAATGATGCGGCTCAGTTAGAAGCGCTTTCTGTTGTAAACAAGTCACATTTCTCTCTGCAGTCTGCAGCTGTGACAACGTGTTGGTCATGTTGGAATCAGGTAGACGATTTATTGAATCTCTGTAGTTTGTAGTTCAGATCTGTTGATGACAGAGACTCTAACAAAGTGATGAAGCTGAAAGAGAAACACAGTAAAACAGACGAAGCACCAGTCAGAAGAGCGAGAGTGAATCGAGCTCTGATAGCAGCTGTTCCTCCTCCTGAGAGTCCGCAGGACAACAGATCCTGAAATAAACTCCTCTGATTCTTCCTGTCCTCCTGAAAATAAACCTGGCCGCTTCATGAGGATGGAGGATAAAACCGGAGCTGTCGTCTTTGTGTTCAGGGTTTCCTCTTTGACAGATTTAACCAAGCTGTCATTGTTCCAGGAGTCCTTGAGAAGATTCCAGTTATCCCATGTTATTGTATTCAGCAGTTTTACAGTAGTGTGTCATCATAGCAGAAAGAAATGTAAGATGTGTAGAGAGTGAGATGATAAAGGTATCTTACTATCTGATCATTAAGGAAACATGCTATGTTGAAGTGCTGGCTTCTCTGACAACAATGCAGCAGCCAGTATGTCCTCCTTCTAACTTTACATTCTGCTCCTGAATGCTCTGGATTTGTTTGGACCAGAGAAGGTAGGTGGCTTTAAGACACCCCCCCCACACGGCCGTTTTGGACGCCCCTCAGTTTTCCAGATATGAGAGCAGTTATCAGGTCAACAGGTGTTGCAGTGATGGAAGCGGTCAAGAGAAGTGGTTCAGATAGAAGTGATTGTACCCGACCTAAAAAGCCTCTGCATGTTTCTAATAAGCTCCACGAGCAGAAACGTGCTCAAACTAGGATCAATATTGGAGATGCTTTTGAAAAATGGAGAGAGGTTAGAACACAGAAAGGTTTACAGACCCATGCAGAGCTGGATAAACACTGAAGCTTCAGAGTCCACCACATGGTGACCTGAGTGAGCATCCACTCTAGAGGGGGGGGGGGGGGACAGCTCTCTATGATGTTTAGAATTGAGACTACAGTACCCATTTTAACCACTAGGTGACTGATATACACATTGCACCTTGCTAGACACCCAATATTAGGAAATAAATTTTTTTCTCTCCAGCTTCTCCCACTTTGTCCAGCTGTTGGCAACGTTTTTGTATAATTTCGACTGTGTCTCCTCCTCTGCTCTCTGTCTTCTTGCCCAAAAAGGACTTGAGAAACGTCAGGAGTCACCGACCTGTGATTGTTGGAAAATATCAAACATATATCAGATCAGTGTTTCACAGTCTGCTCTCCTGCAGTCAATAAAGAGAGAATGAAAAGATTCAGCAGCAGCTGCTCCTGTATTTTTAGCTCCATTCAGATAAACATCAGTCACACACACACACACACACACACACACACACACACACACAGATGTAAACACAGTCCTGCGAGCAGAAACAGAGACCATATGTCTCTGTGGACGTGAACAACATCTGTTCTTACAGAGATTTAACAAAAGAAATCCAGAAAATATCAAAGAAACATTCAGAGCAGAACAATCATGAGGCTACAGGTAACACACACACACACACACACACACACACACACACACACACACACACCTTGGATTATTGTGTGCAGATTCATAACAACATTCAGATGTGAAGGTCTAAAAATAACCTCTCAGATCGTTTTTAGTTTTTATTAGATCAGTCCCATCTTTAAACCCGACTCTGATATCGAGTCACTGTCGTCTGATTGGTCGGATTTAGGATCAGTTCACCATTTGAGTGAGCGCCCCCTGGTGGCGGAGTCTACATGTTGTGTGTTTATATCGAAGTAGAAACTTCCTATGTATGTATTAATTTTTATTTATGTACTTTTCCTTGATTTGCGTTTATTGTTCTTTACGGTTCTGTTTATTAAATAAAGTTGTTATTGATTTTTAAAAAATGTAATTAAACTATGTTTGGCGTTTCACTTTGATGATTTCCTCTTTCGATTAATTTAATCTCTATCCTCATCATCCATCAGTGTTAACAGGTCGTTATATCACCCTGACAGGTGTGTGTTTTTGCGTGTAGGTGTGTGTGTGTGTGTGTGTGTGTGTGTGTGTGTGTGTGTGTGTGTGTGTGTGTGTGTGTGTGTGTGTGTGTGTGTGTGTGTGTGTGTGTGTGTGTGTGTGTGTGTGTGTGTGTGTTATAAAATCCTGTTTGTCCCTGAGGGTAATTACAGCAGCAGGTGGGGAGCTGAGAGGAGAAATTTACCTTCTTTTCAATACATCTCACGCGCACACACACACATACACACACACACAGACACACACACACACACACACACACACACACACACACACACACACACACACACACACACACACACACACAGTGTATTAAACAACAATACCTGCTGACGTCTGTTACCTGTAATCACCTGCTGAGCTCTCTTTGTGTCCTGTGGAGGAGTAAAGTTGTGTGTTTGATCGCTCGCTTGGTCAGAAAACCTAAATGTGACACACACACACACACACACACACACACACACATGCAGAGTGTGTTCTGTGTATTTCAGAGAGAATCAATAAAAACATGTCAGCGGCTCAGTGATAAATAATCCTCATGATGTTCTCGTGTTTTATAATGGAAACATTAAAGTTGTGAAGCAGTTATTGTGATTATCCTGAAGAGAACACACAAGGAGGCTGTTTCCTGTGTGTGTGTGTGTGTGTGTGTGTGTGTGTGTGTGTGTGTGTGTGTGTGTGTGTGTGTGTGTGAGCTGGGACGATGATGAACGACGCGCCGCTCTTTCTTTCTCATCCTTTCTCTTTTCATATCGACCCCTCTGCTGTAATCTACCTGTTTGTTTCTACGGCAACCAACAGGACTCTTCATTATGCTGCAGGAAGATTACTGTCTCCATCAACTCTTCTCTTTAACCCTTTATTTACCTACAGCCCAACGACCTGAGAGCTCATACGCGTTCAATCAGTTCGAGTTTTTAAGATGTATAAATGTACAAAATGACTTCATGAGTGATCTAAAGAACATTTATGACCCATTATGGAATGATTTTTTTTTTAAATTCCTGGCTTTCTAATATTTGTAATATGTTCCAGCTTTCTGATAAGGTTCATTTTAGTTTTCCTTTTGAAGGTTATTTCAACAGTTTGTGAGAAAGTGAAAAATGTTGGAAAATTGTCGACTTTCTGTGAATATAAAACAAGAAACCGAACTGGGAGCTCTGCAGGGGCTCAGAGGTTTAACGTGAAGTCGCTCTGAAGCTGCTGATCGATACATTTTTAGAGATCAATAACTCATCTGACAGAATGAACTAGAGGTCAGCAGCATGAGGAGGGGGATGATCCTCAGGAGAGCTCACCTGAGTGTGACCCAAAGGTGTTAAAGTGCCACATGTTTATCCAACGAGTCGATCCCAACGTTTAGAATGTCCAACGCAGAAATCCCAACGTTCCCAGTATCCCAAATAAGTCGCCATCGTTCAGTAAATCGACGAGTCATGTTGCCAATCATTTTCAGTTAAGACAGTGCAGGAGTTTGCCTGCAATAAAGTTTGAAAAAAAAAAAACATGAGCCAGTATTTGGTGTCTGGGACTTTTATTTCTGTTGCCATGGTAACGAACCTGCGTGTGATAATATAGTTATAGGTTTTCAGTAGAATCGTCTGGAAGTTTAAACCCCTGGGTATGGTGACAGAGGGTTCATCCTCCTGCCGTGTGTTCTGTTATCTGATGGGATCACATTCACCTTGTAGAGAAACATTATCACAGAGATAATGACCCCCCCCCCCCCCCCCCCCCCCCCCTCCCGTCCCGTCCTCCCCCCCCCCTCCCGTCCCGTCCTCCCCCTCCAGCAGGACAGTGTGACCCTCTGCAGGCAAGTCGATGAGTGCAGGTGAGAGCTG
>NC_089217.1:1450973-1455973 GCF_963930695.1 Labrus bergylta
AAAAAAATATATAAATAATAAAGAGATGAACTACGTCTGTACAGGACAGCTCATGAAACAGTAATCAGAATTACCTCGTTACGCTCTGATTGGCCGAATAAAGTCCTGATAAATAACATTTCCTCTGATTAATGCTGACTCCATCATCTCCTGCAGCTCAAAGATTCTTTACATCCCATCATCATCTGACAGGGGGTCAGCGCCGGGGTCACAGAAGAAGTAGAGGATCATCATGTATTTAAAGGGGGTGATGATGGCGGATAAGGACGTCTAAAACGGCCGTGAAGAGGTACCTTGAAACCGCCTACCTTCTCTGGTCCAAACAAATCCAGATCATTCAGGACTAGAATCTAAAGTTAGAAGGAGGACATACTGACATACATTTTACAGATTGGACCTGAATGAATCTGAATAATTGAATCTTTGTGTTTTCTTTAGATGTGCATGTCTCCATGTTTCCCCATTAACTCAGATGAACCCAGTTTAAATCTTTCATCTCCAAAAGTCTCTTTTCATCCAGCAGTTTAGAGCCTGAGTGCAGACAGCAGAGGTCAGTTAAAGTGTCGCAGAGTTTGAACTCTGAGAAGTCACAGAGAAGTCATCAGGAACACGTCAAGCTCACTGAAAACAGTCAGAAATAAAATATGTGCATTTTTATTCAGATTTCTGCTCCTGTCCTCCGTTCTCCACATATTTTATTCTTTTCAAACGTATACACCAAGTCCCTGTTGGAAAAAAAAAAAACACAAACACAGACAGCTCTGAAAAATTTCTGAATTATAACGAGTCTCAAAGTTTAGGAAGAAATAAGTCTACTGCCTAACGCCCCCTACAGACGACACCAAGCAGAGAAGTATTGACAAATACTGAAGATTGAACTGCAGACCTGAAAGCTCCCAGTTAATAACACCCCCCGGTCTGTAAATATCAACATGTATACATTATTATATTCAGATGTAACTTTACCCTTCAGAGTTTCTCTACTTCTAAAGATTCATAGCAGACGTATAAAACTGTGTTATCTGCATAAAGACAGATGCTAACTTTTATTATTATAGATAACATAAAATGAAGTGGTCCCAGTATGGACCCCTGTGGGACACCTGTAATTTAAAACGGCACTTCTGAATTAGACATCATAGTAAAATGAAGTGGTCTCAGTATGGACCCCTGTGGGACACCTGTAATGTAATCAGCACTTCTGAATTAGTTATCATAGTAAAATGAAGTGGTCCCAGAATGGACCTCTGTGGGACACCTGTAATGTAATCGTCACTTCTGAATTCACTTCTCTTTGTGTTTAGTTTTTGTTGGATGAATTTTTTACAACACAAACAACCACTTTCACTAAAGGTTCACTAAGAAGTCAAACATCCACCTGTGATGATCCTGAAAATCCAAACACAGCTTTTTTGTCTAAACAAAGATCTGATGTGATTGGTTGAATGTTAAAACCTTTAAAGTCTGTGGTTCAAACAGTGTGAGTTGCTTCACATTAAAGCTGAACCACAGGCTCTCAGTGTGGATGCTGGATGAGTTTAACACACAACACTGAACCTCTGCTCCACAATCGGCACGCTCTCAAAACCACAACTCCCAGAAGGCCGAGCATTATCTGATGAGAGCGAGCCGAGCCGTGCCAGCTGATCCCCCGCTCATAGTAACTTAACCCACAGCACTGATTCAATTATTCACACAGATACACACACATCACACACACACCGTGTTAGAGGGTTTTATAAACGACTGAGTGAGGACATCTGTCATATACTTTACAGCGCTGCTTTGTCATACAGTAAAAACAATAACAAAGAAAGTTTAGATCCTCCTGACGTCCTGATGTTTGCTGCAGATCAGGTCAAACCAAACCCCATTTAAAAAAAAAAGCATTTTAAAAGTTGTCTGCTTGTCTTATTCCTGCAGGCAGACCTGACAGACTCTTTCACAACAGAACAAAGATGAAGAATATACTGTGACTGAATAGAGCTTTTTTCTGCTATATAGCATGTTATGCTGCATTCAGGCGCTCCTCGGAGGGTCTCTGTTTCTAGGTAGGGATGTCGTTCTTCCGGCTAAACACAGATATAAATGTTTAATCACTGATGAATAGGTTCATCTGTAATGTGTTTACTGATTCTATTTTTACACTTTATGAATAATTAATTCACCATTTAACAATTGTCTATTACAAATAGTTATGAGGGGCGCTGGTTAATGTGTGCACCCCATGTACAGAGGCCTAAGTCTTCGAGAGCAGGTGGCTTGGGTTCGAGACCGACCTGTGGCCTCTTTCCCGCATGTCGTTCCCCACTCTCTCTCTCTCTCGCTCTCTCTCTCTCTCTCGCTCTCTCTCGCTCTCTCTCTCTCTCTCTCCCAGGTTTCTGACTCCCTATCTCTAAAGGAAAAACATTGAAAAAGCCTAAAACTACATCTTAAAAAAAAAGTTATTAGGGTGTTGTCGGTGCTTATAAATTAATTTATCCTACAGCACATGAATGCATCATTAGCCATTAGCTACCAAGCTGCAGCAAGTTCATCAGATGTATTAGCACATTCACATAAAGCACAAAGAGGCGACTGAAAACACAAGTGATGCAACACAGACAACTTTATTGTCATCGCTATAAAAACAACGGAAATACAGTTTAGCGTCTCTCGTCAGTGGCAGCAAATACAGACTGAATAATGATGATGTAAACACAAACATTAAAGTCTCTATAAAAATAGTGCAAAGCAGCCGTCAGGTCCTGCACTCAGTACACAGTGTAGGGCAGTAATGAATAATAAAGTGCTCGTGCTGTGGTTATTTGTTTAGGCGGGTTGGGCGAGTAGATCGGTTCTTAAATAACTCATGAAAGTCCGTCAGTGTTCACATATTTCAGACATCCTGATGTTGCTGCACATATAGTCAAACCAAACTCCATTCAAAAAACAAGCTTTTATTTTCATTTCATTTTTTCATTTTATTTTTATTAGTTCCGTACATGTCAAAACACACAACAGAAAAATATAAAAAACAATTCACACTTTATCCCATGTACGGAAAGGAGCAGAATAATGAAGAATAAATCTTGTTTTGCCTTCCCCCCCTACTCAAAAAGAAAACAACAAATGTCTGGATGGTTCTGTCCAAATTACAATCAATGAATGAATATCAACATAAAACAAATCTGACAATTCAGTCTTCACTTCCTCAGAAATTAAAAGGAAAACGCACAAAACACACTAACTGCCACTTTCATACAGTTTGATAACTTTGTTCTTAAACATTTTCTTAAACTGAAATATCTGAACACAACCCTTCAAATCATTATTTAAAGAATTCCACAATTTAATTCCAATTAGAGTTACAGATTGTTGCTCGTCTTGTCCTGAGAGATGATGGATTCAGACTTTTTTACAAATCCTCATCATGATGTCGTTTTTTTTTTCAGGATCCTTTCAGTCTGTTTACAGTGAATCAGTGAAATCTGTTTGTTTTGGCTTCATCCCGTTGCAGTCAGAGCCGACTTTAGGGTGACTTGTTAGATTCAGTGAAACTGTCACTCAGTGAAGACAGATGGACCGGGGCGCCACAGCTCAAACAGAGCGCCATCAGAGAGATCCCGGTTCTGATCCGGGCTAACAGGTCCTCAAACTGGGACCAGTAACGGCTCAATTTATCCACTGTGTGACATCACTTGATAAAGATGGAGATGATGTGTGTGTAAAAACTCGTGCAAACAGACTCTGCTGCAGGGATGAGATGTGTGTGTGTGCCCTCCATGTTTAATTAACTCTGTCACCCCTGAGGATTTCTACTCGCCCCACTGCTGCACACACACACACACACACACACACACACACACACACACACACACCATCATCTCGGTCTTTATCGTCCCATTCCTCTGCTTCAGTATATCACCGACCGTCTACTCTGTACCCGTTAAGACTCCGACATCTTCTCTGTATCTTCTTTGTATTTATTAATTATCGATGAACTTTTGATGCAGCTGCAGCTTCAGATTGAAGTTTTTATCTTTAATGTTTAAGACGTAAGGATATTCAGACAGGACAGTGTGTAGGAGTTTGCCTGCAATCTCTGTTGATTGAAACAAGAAGTGATGCAATACAGGGTGTTTAAAACTTCTATTTTTGTTGCCATGGCATCAAACCTTTTAAGATTTTTTTTTGTCCTTTTGCCTTTATTAGTTAGGACAGCTGAAGATGAGACAGGAAACACATGGGAGGAGATGCAGGGGGGGACATGCAGCAAAGGGCCGAGGTTGGATTTGAACCCATGGCCGCTGGGACAAGGACGATAGCCTCTGTACATAATCGCTGATATTGTTTTATTTCAGTAAAACTTTGGTATTGTTGTATTAAGGAGGATTTAAGATCTTTATAAACTTCTTCTTTTCTTCTTCTACTTCTGCTCCTCCTCCTCCTCCTCCTGTACAGCGTGTTTCTCTCTGAGCAGTAAAAAAAAAAGCTGCACTTCTCCTCCTCGTGAACATCAATCTTGTGCTGCTGGTTGAAGAGCAAAGCGAGCAGTAAAACAGAGAAATCGCTCACGAGGGAATAAACTGACCTGTTTTTTTTCTTCTTCTTCTTCTCTGATGGTTTCTCATGAATCGTACAGATTTCTCCTCGTAGTGATTACTGTCACAGGGGGTCTGCAGATTTTTCTCCACCTTGAGCTCCTTCTCGGCCTCGGCGGAGCGTTTTCTTTTATCTTCCTTAAAGCTTAAAGAGAAGAAGAAGAAGAAGCTGAGGAGGATGAGGAGTGGGGGGAGGGGTCAGTGTATAGATACCCTCTTTATCTTCATACTGCAGCTCATCTGCTCTCTCTCCTCAGATCATCTCCGAGCTCTCTCTACCGCCGCGTGATGTTTGCTGCAGGGCTCCATTAAAGGGCTTCAATATCCTCCTAACATTAAAGGGATACTTCACTCATTAGCATTAATCTTTGTATCATTAGAAACCTGGTAGTGTTTTTGAATGGTCGTGCATCCCGC
>NC_089217.1:1463473-1470973 GCF_963930695.1 Labrus bergylta
GACGAGAAGACGTACGAGTCGAGCTTCCGGGAGGTCACTCAGCTGAAGCAGATGTCTCGCTCGTCCTCCGCCTCCTCGACTTCCTCGCCGCACGGCTTCACCTCCTGCTGCAGTCGCAGGAAGAGGAAGAGCTTCAACGTCCCGAACTCCAACACGTCTGTGGGTCTGCAGGGCAGCATCCAGGAGCTGAGCACCATCCAGATCAGAGAGAGACCGCTCAGCAACAGGTACGACAGGAAGCAGGGGCGGGACAGAACATCCACACAGCAACGATCATCTTCTTAAAGGGACACTTCACCCGTTGAAACATGAATCTGTATTGACTTTGGGTCATATATGTAGAAATGTGAAATACATTTTGAAGTTGGTGCCTTCTTGGCCGAGAAAAGGCTGAAAGTGTCTTTTTTAGCTCAGAATGCACAGCACCGCAGGCCACTCCCACATATTTATTTCCTCAACAGATTCAGAGATTTCTTCCAGAAGGAATTGGTATCTTGGAAATTCCTTGCAGAAAACAGCCCCAGCCCCAGCTCGAGCCGGCCCGGGCTCCTCGTCCTCACCGGCGCTGACAGGCAGGCATTATATCGCAGCTACTGAGCTGGCAGCGTCCAGCAATATAGCAATATAGGCCGGTTTTGCTTCTTGGCTGCTGTGGCCAGTGGCGGCCCCTGGTGGCCAGCACAGAAATTCTGTGTATATTTATATTTTTTCGTCATTATCAGCTTTCTCCATAGAGCCTGTTAGCATAGCTTCTAAGCAATATGGCGGACGTTAAGTTTTGATTCTGGGAGTGAGTTCCCACCCACTGGGATCTGTGATTGGTCTGTAGCTTCAGAGGTCGAAAATATGAGGAACTAGCGTTGTAGTTTCACCCCGCTAACCACAACAGATGACGCAAAATGACGATTTTTGCGTCACTGGAAGCTCCTTTTCAGACTCAGAAATACAAAGATTTCCCATCTCAGGGGAAAATGAGGGCGGGATGCACGACCATTCAAAAACACTACCAGGTTTCTAATGATACAAAGATTAATGCTAATGGGTGAAGTATCCCTTTAACTTGTATAATCCAATAATCGAAACCCTCAAATAGTTACTTAGACATGAAGTCCCGCTTCTGACGAGGTAAATCATGGTTTAGGATTTCGGGTCGACCACTTGGTTGGCCAATCATAACACTGTGACTGTTAATAAGCACCTCATACAAGCTCACCTGGAAACACCTGTCCTGTCCCTTTAAAGGTCACAGGTGTAGAAACAGTTCTGACAGATTCAGTGAGTGGTTGAAGAATGAAAAAAAAAAAACCTTTGGGGACACTTCAGAGGTCTTTGTGAAGGTTTCAGGTTTCTGATGTTTTTGAGAAGGACGTGGTGTTCCGCAGGTCGGTCCAGATGGTGTTTTTATACCTGAAATCAGACAACCAATCAGAGAGCAGGAACTTTCTGGGCTTTGGTACAAAGGAAAAATATGATGGCTTTATGTTTTCTGTAGAAACCTTTGTTTCTGACCTTCAGATATTTCTGCAGAAGAAGTTTTTAGAGTAGGAGAGGAGTCAGCAATGAGGAGACACACATACACACACACACACACACACACACACACACATTCACATACTGTATATAAACACACGGCCCCAGAGATCATGTGACAGTATTCCCATGTACAGTCACAGAGCAGGAATCCAGAAAATGTCCAGCTGTGGAGGCGGTGGGAGGTCTGGGAACTTTCTCCTGAACCGGGACAGCTGGGAAACAAAACCGTCTCCTGTTTCTGTCCGACTCCCACAAACACCAACCGTCTCCATCAGACTCTGACCTCTCTGCTTCTGTCTAATCTCAGTAATACATGCACTCGAACTATACAGAGTGAAGCTCGATTTATACTGTAGGATCAGGGCGCTGCGGCTGACATGTTCCTTTGTCCCAGCTGGCATCAGTTTGATTCACTAAGAATGGATTTCAGCTGCTGATAGTTCCATCACCTGCTCCCTTTATCTGCTCCATCTCAAGGTCTAAACAACACTCACATCATCGTCACGGTAACGGCTTCAGACCCGTCTCCTCACATGATTTAACCCCTGGTCATATCAGTAATAGCACTCCAGAGGTGGAGATGTTTTCCTGATCTCTGGAAAGTTTGAGCGTCACATCTCTTATAAATACTGCGGCGCAGTTACCACCAACTCTCAGCAGATGCTGTTTTTAGAATGAGACGCTTTTTACAATGAGGTTGATTTACATAGAAAGGGGGGCATTTAAAGGCTTTATATGTGATTTTTTGATCCAGCAGATGTCGCCCTTGAGCACCAGCATGAAACCAAAACAACTTGCGCTGCATTGTTGTGTTAGCATGCTAATGCTAGCGATCTTTATTCTGCTGGTATCTTCACACTGCATGTAAATTTACCTGAAATGAGCGTGATCTAGAAACACAGTTAAGCAGTGAGTACAGTATGTTATTCTTCTTTTCTCTAGTCCCTCAATTAAACAACTTTTATTCACGAGGGGAGGAGTCAGCCGGCCGTCCAGGCGATGTAAACAAAGTGAAGATAGGACTCTGAGTTATTTTCGGAGGAGATACTTGATTTCTACATTTAAGTGTGAAAAATCACATAGAAAGACTTTAACCCTTTGTGTGTCTTTGTGAATCAGATGTTTCGTCTTGACTCCTTACACAGATTTTTTAGAGCGAACCGAAGCTGAGTCTTTCCTCTCTCTCTCTCTCTCTCTCTCTCTCTCTCTCTCTCTCTCTCTCTTTAGTCGCTCAAGTCGCTCCAGCCTCAACGCTAAAATGGAGGAGACGGCTCCTCCCAATTTCAATTTTCTGAACTGTGACGGATCCTACATCACCACCGCCTCCATCAGCATGCCGACCCCGCCCAGCAGCAGCACGCCCGGCGGGGACAACTCAGCCAGCTCGACCAACTACTCCCAGGCTAACATCGTCCGTGTGTCTGCACTCTAAAAAAAACAGGGAAACACGGCCCACCCGGGGGGACGACAAAGGGTCAGGTATCGGGGGTCAACGACCTCACAGCACATCAGACTCAGTGGGCGTTGCTTGGACAAAGAGTCGTGATGGAAGCGACGGGTTAGCTTGCGCCATTTAAACCTCTGTCAGAGCAGATGGTTCTTAAACTGAGCGAACATCGACGTGGATTTAAACTCTTTTGTCTCTTAAAGAGGATTTTTATTCCAGCATCAAACACCTGAGAGCAGGATACGGTAGCACATGACTGATCATTCGATCTGTGACTTTTTTTCAATCCTATATGTCTTCAAATTCGATGTCTTCAAATGTAAAGGTAGTTTATGCTCATGTAGATTTTTCTTTTTTTTCCTGTACGCAGCTAAAAGGAAACGTGCGACATTTTGGAGCTTCACTGTTAACCATCAGTTACATGAGAAGCTTTAAGCACAAAGTTCACACTGTTTCAGATGACGTTAGCCTAGCTTAGCACAAAGACTGGATGTGGAGGGAAACTGCTAGCCTAACCACGGTGGTTACTAATCATTCCTGAGGCCAAACAGGAACAGAAACCAGGTGTGAAATGAGAATTATGGGTCGCCCTCCATCCTGTGAGTTAGTATTTTTTTTAATTCAGTCTGCCTCACTTCTGATGGCTTCTAAAGATCTAAACCACCTTTAACCACGTCCGTCAGAGAGGCTCTGTCACACAGTGTTCACTCTGAAAAGCATAATGTGGAAAGATTAAAACACGGGGCATCAAAAAGAATCCAAAACTGTGACAACCTCAGCTCCAGATAACTTACTTTCTAATTTATTTAAAACGACGATGATCTAAATTTGACTATTTTGAATCCATTAAAGCCAAAACAAAAACAACTTGCAAAGACAACACAGTTAAAAAGTTCTTATTTATGTTATTGATGAGTTTTTTTATTGGACGTTTTATATCTTTATATTTATTTTTACTTATTTCTGTCCGTTCATTTCTCTTTGTATTTATTTATTTTTTACTTTTTTATTGATTTTATTTTATTTAAAATAATTTGCAATTCCTGTATTTGATTTGATATTTGATATTCTTTATACATTTGATCTTTTTAATTCAGCATTTACATTTCTGAATTTGCGACTGAATGACAGAATTAAACGAGCCGTGTAAAGGTCACTAATAGACCCGGGTACGTTAGTCCGGGTCGGTCCTCTATGTGACAGATGTTCCCCCCAAAATGACGAACTGTTCCTTTAATCTGCTGCTTTTGTTGTTTGTTGAGTTTGTTGTGTTGCCGTTTTTTTTTTTTCATAGAAGAAGATGAGCCCTTTGAGCATGCTCAGTGTCTGTGTGTGTGTGTGTGAGTGCGTGCATGGATCGTATGTGTGTGTGTGTGTGTGTGTGTGTGTGTCGGACGTTCCTCTGCATGTGGATCTGACTTTAATGCAAATCGGTTGTCATGGAAACCGAGCGGTCCCGACTCTGTAAATATTTGTTGTTGTTTTTTTTTTACCGGATCTTTTTTTCCCTCAGTCTCCTGTACGAAAAAATGTCAATGAACTCACCTGGATCGTCATGGAAACGCTGATGTCAGTTTGTAAAGAAAAAAAAGAGTTTCTGCCTTGAACGCTGGTGTTCAGATTCATTCAACGCACATGTAGCCTCATAACGTTGTTTTAGTGACATGATGTGTCTGCGGGGTTAAAGAACTGTGTCGGGAAGATTTCACCGTCTTATGACCGGAAAAGTCGATCTGTGAGGGGAAGATTTACGGTCCAATATCCTTTTATTTATTGTGCGATTTAGACTCTCCTACACAGAAATTATATCCTGTTTTATTTGTTAATTAGAAAGGTTTACGCTCTCGAAAGAAAGTTTTACTTCCTCACCTGTCCTCACTGTTCTCACCTGTCCTCACTCTGTCCTCACCTGTCCTCATCTGTCCTCATCTGTCCTCACTCTGTCCTCATCTGTCCTCCTATCCTGTCCTCACTCTGTCCTCCTATCCTGTCCTCAGCTCTCCTCATTTGTCCTCCTATCTTGTCCTCACCTGTCCTCACCTGTCCTCACTCTGTCCTCCTATCCTGTCCTCAGCTGTCCTCATCTGTCCTCCTGTCCTGTCCTCATCTGTCCGCCTCTCCGGCCCTCACATGTCTTGCCATCACCTGTCCTCACCTGTTCTCCTATCCTCTCCTCATCTGTCCTCCTGTCCTTACCTGTCCTGTTGTCACTTGTCTTGTCCTCCCATGCCCTCACCAGCACTCCACACCTGTCCTCAAATGTCTTGCCATCACCTGTCCTCACCTGTTCTGTTCTTACCTGTCCTCACTCTTTCCTCTCCTCTCCTGTCATCTCCTGTCCTCCTCTCCTTGCCTCACATGTCCCTTACCTGTCCTGTCCTGTCCTCACCTGAGCTCATCTATACTTTAAAGTTCCACAAGTCTGAAGTGGATTTCCTGGGTTTCTTTAAAAAGGATTTATTCTGGATTCACCTGGAGGACGTCTGAGCTCCACAGCTGGATTAAAGAGCACATCAGGATCTTTTCTTCTTTAATGCTGAAGCGTCAAACATTTGTGAAGACTGATAAAAAGTTCAGCACTGATCCAGAAATAGTCTAAAACATTACACACTGAAGATAAACTGGATTAAAGACTTTTTTTTAAAGATGACTGGAGCAAAAATGCAAATGTCCCACCCTGCTTACAGCCCCTGAATCATCCATCACTGCAGACTTTAATGTGACATTATTATGCAACTCTGTGGGTTTAATATCTGTTTATTTGATAAAGATTCATTAAACTCCGAGTTTATGGAAAACAGGAAAATGATAAAACATATTTTTGCAGATCATATTCTTTGGTTGTAAATGAAAGAGTATTATTATTCTAAGTGTTGCTTGTGAACATGTGCTGTAACTGTTGCTTATGGATCATTTTGATTAGACGACGTAGTGTTTTATGTTGACATCCACATGATATTTTTCTAAAGATAAAACATGCATGAGTTTGGACCAGCTGACATGTTGAAGAGAGGTTGTTATTTTACTGGTCTGAGGATTATAATTATGACTTTTTAAATTGATAAAATATGAAATTATTGAGGATAATAAGAAAAAGAGAAGCTTCCATGGCTTTAGTCCGGTGCAGTGTCTGAGTAAATAAAACATTGTCTCATTAAATCTGATCTGATCGGGTCTTATTTTTATAATGGACTTTTATCATTACATTATACCTTTATATTTTTTTTACGACGTTCAAATACATACAGAGTTTCATTTCATTATGTTACCAAATGTTACTTAATTTTAATTTTCATACATGACATCTTTTTATGCTGGTTTTGTTTTTTCTAATTTTAAAAAATGTACATTCCTTTTTTATATTTTTTAAATTCTTTATCTGTAATCATGTTTCTTCTTCTTCTGTTTCTGTGTCACTCTCTGACAGTAAAAAATGATCTATTAATACTCTGTACGCTGGTGGAGGTTAAATTTCATCCTGCTGGACGTTAAGAGCTTTACACCCTGAACAGCTGTGTGTGTGTGTGTGTGTGTGTGTGTGTGTGTGTGTGTGTGTGTGTGTGTGTGTGTGTGTGTGTGTGTGTGTGTGTGTGTGTATTTCTGTATGGAGCTCTCGGCTCTCGATGAAACACTCACAGCAAACGAGCTCAGAGTGAGTCCGACAGTCTGATCGTTCTGTAACAGCTGAATATGAAAATCACGGATTAATGTTGAGATCAGACGTTAAAAAACAGTTTAAAGTTTACTGACGACCTGTCATCACTCACACGTTCGGTTTTATACTGAAATGAAAGAGACACAAATATATATTTTTTAATAGCTTAAAGTCTCAAAGGAGCTCAAAAGTTTCCATAAACTGTAATAGATGAGGAAAAAAGGCAAAATATCGAGAAAATAAGACAAACGTGTGTGTGTGCGTGTGTGTGTGCGTGTGTGTGTGTGTGTGTGTGTGTGTGTGTGTGTGTGTGTAGCTGCGATGTCGGGGCCCTATCAGCTAAAATGTACTGGGGGCCCTCCATATCTGCCATCACTGTCTTGCTTTTTTTTTCCCTCCCACACCGAGAAGTCCTCATCATGACTTTCATTGACAAACGGTATTACGCCTAGCTGTGCAGTGAGAGGGAGTGCTGTCAGACGGGGCCCCCTTAGGGAGGTATCCTACTGTCATTGCAAACTTTGCACGTTTTGAGACACTGCTGTGGATTACAGTCTGTCCCCTTGTGGCCAGGGGCCCCAAGCAACTGGCAGCCAACACCTGTGTGTGTGTGTGTGTGTGTGTGTGTGTGTGTGTGTGTATGTGTGTGTGTGTGTGTGTGTGTGTGTGTGTGTGTGTGTGTGTGTGTGTGTGTGTTTGTGCGCACTCGTGTACCTAACAAACAGGGGACTTTAGCGTCGCTACACACTCACCAACAGGGGACCTGCCCGTGTGTGTGTGTGTGTGTGTGTGTGTGTGTGTGTGTGTGTGTGTGTGTGTGTGTGTGTGTGTCAGTTGACCTGCAGACGCTGTAATAACTGAATCA
>NC_089217.1:1475973-1490973 GCF_963930695.1 Labrus bergylta
CGAAGCAGTACGGTTTTATTACGATCCAAACGTTTAAAAGAAGAACTCAAGAGATTAAAAACACAAAAACAAACTTTAAAGACATCCACCAGTGAACGTTCAATCCTCTGCAGCCCGATCCAACACGCTAACTTTCCTCCTCTCAGCAGAGCTTCAGTCCGGACTGACTCTGCAGCTGAATCTCAGCCCGGAGCTGCCTGCAGGGGGGCGGTGCTGTCCGTCCCGGGCCGTCCTGACGCTTCTTCTTCTTCTTCCTCACTAATTAAATGCGCACAGCAGCAGAAGCCTCCCCTCTTCCTCCCCTTTCACTCTCCTGGGGGAGGACAGAGGAATGTGTCTGCCTCCAGCCGTAGAGCCGAGGGGTCAGCGGGCCAACAGGCTGAGAGTAATGTGTGGAGGAGGATGGTGCACGCACACACACACACACACACACACAGACACACACACACACACACACACACACACACACACTCACACACACACACACACACACACACACACACACACACACACACACACACACACACACACACACACACACACACACACACATACACACACACACACACACACACACACATATAAATACACAGTCTACAGGCTAAACAGGAGAAACTCATGGAATTTTATCATTATGAGGGAGTAAAGAAAACACTCGATTTTTATTTATAGGCCTACAGTGATAAGAAAACATTTTTTATTGTTATAACATTACAATAAATATTCATAAAACTTGAATGCACAAATGAAAAACATGATGAATCCTGCTCAGAGATTTTTTTTTTTTTTTTTTAAATAATTTGACTTTATGTTTGCTTTAATAATTGTATTTCCTGGATCTATAACTGATCATTAATTCAAAACAAGCCCTATGGTAAAGCCTTAGGAAACACTGTATTTTAGCCTATCAGGCAACTTGTGATATTTAGTTTTAGGTCACAATATTTACAGACTATGGGTCACACGTGTAAGTAACGTTTAAAATATTAGTTATTTTTAGTCTTTACAGGCCTTCTTTCACTTTGTTTGTTAAATAATCACTCTAACTGATGCATTTTGGATCTGAACACGACATTAAGCTGATAGTAAATAATGAAAATATAAAATAAGACTTTTAAGACCGAGTTTGACATTTTTAACAGAAGAATCGAAGTAAACTTGTAAAAAACTACAACTCCCATCGGACGTCTGTTCCGAGAACACGAATCATCGCCCGCGTAGGTTTCAACCAATCAGAGCACAGACAGAACGTCTGCGTCACCTTCTCTGACCTCAATTTTTCGGGGTATTTTTTTCTGAGACAGACAGCGACTGGCGGCGCCATATTGAAAGAAGAAAATTGTTCCATAAAACGCTAAAAACGTCGAATTTGCCGCCATGTTGTACCTCGAAGATTACCTCGAGAGTGAGTATCAGATTGTGACAAACCGTCAGAGGGGGTTTTTGTCGCTTTTTGTGCTTTAAATGTGTGTTATATTCCGGCCTGTGTGTCTCCGGTCGTTAGCCTAGCCGTGCTAACAGGGTAACGGTGTTTTCTTCTTCTCTGGTTAGTGATCGAGCAGCTTCCCATGGACCTCCGCGACAGGTTTACGGAAATGAGAGAGATGGACCTGCAGGTTCAGAGTACGTACAGCAACCACACCGGGTCTGACACACTCCCAGAGACACTTTAATAAAGACTTTAAAGAGGAAAAAGCTCTGTAACATTTCATTGGAACATTTCAGAGACAGTTTTTAACTCTAGTTTCTGTTATTAGCATGTTTAGCTCAGCCGGCTAACTGCGCTGAAACAACAAACTGAACTGAAGTTTGGAAGGGAGCAGTTATTCACAGAACACCTGCTGTTTAATTTATTTAATGTTTTAAATACTTTGATTTACTTCTGTATTATTTTAGGCAGATTTTTTTTTCATTATTATTCATTATTTATTTTATTTTATTTTATTATTAATTAATAATTTTTCATTTTTTTACTTCCTTAATATTTTAAGCAGTTGTTAAATAAAGGTTAAATAAAGGTGCAACATTCCCACATAAGGATTGATTGCTGACATGTAAGAAAACTAAATTCCACTCGAATTCAAACTTTTTTGACATTTAGTTTTCAGCAGTTGGTTTAGATATTCAAATTAATTTTTTGGTAACACTTTATAATAACCATCATCTATAAAGGGTAAATAGATAGTAAATTAACCATGAGTTAATAGTTATCGTCTGTTAACAAATAAATCATTGATAAAATATGAATTATCTATCTAAAAAATATTTATAGATGCTTAACAAAATATCAATAAGGGATTACAGTCTTCAGTTCCAACTTTATAATAACCTTCCAAATAATGTTAATAGACGCTTTATAAAATATTTACAAACCATGAACAAATATCTGGTCCATGTGTCCCTGTAATGTTTATAGATGTTTTATAAACCATCTCTTAAAGGTTTATAAATCGTTTGGTCATTATTAAAAAACACTTTATAAAGTGTATGAAATGTTATAATGTGTGCGTCAATAAACTGTTAACATAACATAAATTATAGCATTACAAATCATTATTAACTATCATTTCAGTGTTTGTTAACCGTAAATAATTATTAACTAATGGTTAATTAACTATCTATTTACCCTTATTTGCCCTTTATAGATGATGGTTATTATAAAGTGTTACCAATTTTTTAGATATAAATATTTCTACTCGGTCTCTGGCTAAACCCACCTTTTTAACAAAGCCTTCTGCTTGTGCTTTTAGTTTCGTTAGTTGATGAAATTAGTTTTTATTTCTATTTTTTTTTCTGTAGAAAGTGCGTGTAGAAAGTACAAATTAAATGTATTATTTTTATTATTATTATAACTCAAACTGATGTACAGGAAAGCAACCATCAGTGGTCTTTAATTCTACTATTCTTGAAGTTATCTCACACACCTGCAGCTGATGACTCAGGATGATTTCTACATTTAAACCTAAACCATTTTTGCTGTCACAATCATTTCACCTGTCCGACTCTAACAGTGTGTAACTTCTGCTCTAACACTGTGTGTGTGTGTTTATGTTAAATGTCCATCAGTGTATCACAGTCCACACTGTTAAACACTGAGCTGAGTCGTTTGTATTTGTGCCGCCTGAAGTCAATGTGAGGACGTTTGTGCTGCTGATCGCTGACCTGTTTGTGTTTTTCTCGTTCAGACGCCACAGATCAGCTGGAGCAGAAAGTGATCGAGTTCTTTGTCAATGCAAAGAAGAACAAACCTGAGTGGAGGGATGAGCAGATGGAGGTCATTAAAAAGGTGTGTAAAGTAATATACGGCATGGATACAAACAGTGGCTTTAACACAGTAATGTTAACTTTATTTTAAAAGCTCCCTCGTGTCTTTAAGCTTTGTAATAATCTCTTTCAGGATTACTACAAAGCTTTAGAGGATGCCGATGAGAAAGTTCAGCTGGCCAATCAGATCTATGACCTGGTGAGTAAAACTCTCTTTTTAAATGTGCTGAATTAAACTTGTCGTTATTATCACCCATCGTCACTAACAGGAAGATCGTGTAGTATGACCTCGGCATAAGAGGGGCCGAAATTATGATCAACACCCGTCTGAGTTGTTGTGAAGTGTTTAGGCGAAATATGCATCATATTCATGGAGGTGTGATGCATGGATTACATGTCGTCCTGTTAGAGAAGTTAGTGTTATTCTTACAGCATAGATATTTACTTAACTACCCTATTGGAGTTTACAATATTTACAGGTCGACTGACTGGATGTTATACAGCTAAATGTCCACCAGGGGGCAGTCACAGACAGAGAAACAAAAGATGGAGGCTCACTTTCCCATTAAAAGTTTAAACCACATTGTTGTCATCAGTATAGTTATAATATCCTGTTCAAACAAACATCAAGACTTTAAGAAAATTATGTTTTCTCTGCTCTGTGTGACGGTTCAGCAAAACAGTTTGTACTGATGACCTTATCTTTATCTTTACAGCAGTTTAGTCACAAAAATTTGAATTCATTTAGAATCTGTAATTTCACACTGAGGGTGGTTATTTAATCATCATGTTAAAGTTTTGAAATTACTTTGTTAATCTGACCGAATCAGTCGTTTAAAATTATAGGAACACGTCCTTCTTTTTATTACCCAGAGATCAGTGAGTGTTGATGCTCTTTATTACACTCTTTGTCCTCCAGGTGGACCGTCACCTGCGTAAACTGGACCAGGAGCTGGCCAAGTTTAAGATGGAGCTGGAGGCCGATAACGCCGGCATCACAGAGATCCTGGAGAGAAGTAAGACTCCCACTCTGACCCTGAAATGTTGAACCATGATTATTATTTATCTTGTTTTTACGGGGAGTTTATTGAACTTCTTTCTTCTCTTCAGGGTCTTTAGAGATGGACAGTCCGTCTCAGCCGGTCAACAACCATCACGTCCACTCTCACACGACGACTGAGAGTAAGTGCACACACACACACACACACACACACACACACACACACACACACACACACACACATACACACACACACACTCTGACTGGAATGCTATCAGAAGCAAAACTGACTTTAAGGTTCTAGCTCTCTTCTTGTTCAGGGGAAGCTTGATGGAGCGTATCATTTGATGTCAGAGTTTGTGTGAAGTTGTGAGGAGGTGTTTGAGTGTGTGTGTGTGTGTTTTGTAACAGAGAGGAAGTACAGCGCTCCGGCTCATCACACCACAGAACACGTTCCAGAGAAGAAGTTTAAATCTGAAGCTCTGCTGTCCACGCTGACGTCCGACGCCTCCAAGGAGAATACACCAGGTAACCCCCCCCACACACACACACACACACACCTCTATGCAAGGTTTAAAAAAATGTTGATGCCACATCTTTTAAGCAATACCTATGACGACACATTTTCAGTATTTTTTTAGGCAGTGTGCACAAGTTTATCTGCAATTTCTGGGAATTAAAAAATGATAAAAAAGCCAACATTGGATGGTTGGGATTCTATTTTCTGTTGCCAGGGTGTCAAATGAGTATTGATCTCAAAGTTACAACTTTAGTGTATAACTGTGTGTGCGCTGTGTCCCCTGCAGGCTGCCGTACCAACAGCACATCCTCGTCCACTAACAATGTGTACAGTGTGAACTCCTCTCAGCCTCTGGCCTCCTACAACCTGAGCTCTCTACCTGCGGGGCCCGGTGCCGGAGCCGGGGCCATCACCATGGCTGCAGCTCAGGCTGTGCAGGCCACCGCACAGGTGAGTCACATGAAGATGAATATATCTGTGGGTGCTGGACTGTTTGATGGAGGGCATTTTGCTGGGTTTGTGTTGTTGTGATCAGCTTGTTTGTTTGTTTGTTTGTGTGTGTGCTCAGATGAAGGATGGTCGCAGGACGTCGAGCCTCAAAGCGAGCTACGAGGCGATCAAAAACAACGACTTCCAGCTGAGCAGAGAGTTCAATCTGTCCAGAGAAAACTCTGGATACTCTTCCTCCGCCCTCGCCTCCACCCTCACACAGACCCTCACCCCGACCACCGCCTCTGACTCCAGGGGCCGCAAGTCCAAGTGAGTCACACACACACACACACACACACACACACACACACACACCTGTTTACCTGTTAAAACACCTGCACACTACAGTCTAATAAACAGAGACTGCACAAGTAAAAGTTTCATTTAAGGTCTGACTCTCTACTCTTTGATTCAAACATTTAAACATTCCTCTCTCTCTGTCTCTCTCTCTCTCTCTCTCTGTCTCTCTCTCTGTCTCTCTCTCTCTCTCTCTCTGTCTCTCTCTCTGTCTCTCTCTCTCTCTCTCTCTGTCTCTCTCTCTGTCTCTCTCTCTCCCTCCCTCCATCTGTTCTTCTGTTGTTTTTCCAGAAGCAGCATCAAGTCTTCCAACCACCAGTCGTCCTCGTCGTCCTCCTCCTCCTCTCTCTCCTCCTGCTCCTCCTCCTCCGCTTTGGCTCAGGAACTCTCCCAGCAGGCCTCAGCCCTGCCCGAGGCCGAGGCCAACAGCCAGGTGGACTGGACCTACGATCCCAACGAGCCCCGATACTGCATCTGTAACCAGGTAAGAACCCAAACAGTCAGTGTATTGTTTCAGAGAGACTTCTTATTATAAAGATTAATGTGTGTTTTTTAAATTTTATTTGTACATTTTATTTCATTCAAACAAACAATAAAGTTAAGAAAAACAAACAAACATAAAATCTCAAATGTTAAATGAAAAAATGCTTTCACAAAGCATTAATTAAAACAAAACAAAACATTTAATTCAAAAACAATTAAATTCAAATAAATTGGCTGCAGGCAAACACATCCACTGGCAGCCCCATCGTAGGTCCTCCTCATATTTATTCAACAAACTGGCTTTAATTTTTCTTTTAAATATCATGTTTGATTTTGATTCTTTAGTTTCCCTGTTGAGATTGTTCCATAAACCGATTCCTTTTATAGTAAATAAATGTTTGTTTTTAAGAGTTGAAAATAACCAGTTCGATCTTTTTCAGGTGTCTTACGGAGAAATGGTGGGCTGTGATAACACAGATGTGAGTATCATGTTTATTATTATTATTATTATTATTATTATTATAATAGGGCTTTTATTTTGAAATAAAGACCTGGTGGAGCAAAGGTTACACCCGACCAGCTGATAGATATAAATCATTTGATGGACCCAAGCAGAGTTCAGTTAACAGAGGGTCACATTATATATTAAATTAGTTTAAATATATTCTGATCAGTTAGAGACGGTCTCATTTTTATTATTTATTGATCAGTAATAAGTGTGTGTGTGTGTGTGTGTGTGTGTGTGTGTGTGTGTGTGTGTGTGTGTGTGTGTGTGTGTGTGTGTGTGTGTGTGTGTGTGTGTGTGTGTGTGTGTGTGTGTGTGTGTGTGTGTGTGTGTGTGTGTGTGTGCTCTCGTCCTCAGTGTCCCATCGAGTGGTTTCATTACGGCTGTGTGGGTCTGACCGAGGCTCCTAAAGGGAAGTGGTTCTGTCCTCAATGCACAGCCGCCATGAAGAGGAGGGGCAGCCGACACAAATAGACTCCACCCACCACCTGTCCGTCTGTCTGTCTCTGTGTGTGTCGGCCATGTTGGATTTAAACGTAAAACACACCCAGCCAGCTCCTGCAGGGGTCAGAGGTCATCAGGCACAGAGTGAGGGATACAAGCCGCAGACACGTCTGAGTCATGAGATTATAACCTGAAATATGATGTCACGGCTCAGAGATTCATCTTTATTCACCTGAACGTGAGTCATGTTAACTCTCCTGACCAACATGACTCCATCTGACAGATTCAAGTCTGAAAATCAACTTAAAGGTTGATTCTGAGTTTAATCTCAGATGTTCACAGTTTAACGTCGCCTCGCTCATTGGGTGGTTTTCTGAAACATCGTTCACATCATGAAAACTCTAACCAGGATGGACCTCGTGCTGGATCTGATCATCTGGATTATCAAAGACCTGAACCGGCTGAATGGTCAGAAAGTGAATAAAAAAATAATCTCTGAACACGACGGAAACATCCGGGGGAATCTCAGACTGTTCGTTTTTTGTTTGTTTTGTTTTTTTAAGAGGAGAGGTTTACCTTCAGTTTGAAGACCACCTGACAGCTCACCTGGACCGAGGAGCGGGAGCGTCCACGTCATGACATGCTAAAAAACTCACTCCAGTTTTTGTTTACAAACTTTTTATTCATTTTTTGTTTTAAAACTGAAAATATTTCTTCGTTCATCAAAGAGCTACAGTCAATTTTTCCCATGAGGCCGTGCTCCTCCTCCGCCGCCTCCTCCGTGTTGGAGCAGAAAAAAACTACAAGTTAACTGTTGGGACTACAACTACAGAAACCTGATCGACCCAAACATCAAGTGAACTGACGGAGTTGATTCTTCACCTCCAACTTCTAAATACAAGTTTCACTACGAGCAGCAGAAATGTGTGTGTGTGTGTATGTGTTGTGTGTGTGTTGCTGTATATGTGTGTGTGTGTTACTGTGTGAATGTCTGTTAGTGTGTGTGCGTGTGTGTGTGTGTGTGTGTGTGTTGCTGTATGTGTGTGTTTGTTTCCTGGTTGTTTAAACTTAAAGTCCAATAAAGTGATGAAGATGTTTTGGTATCTGTAGACTTTTGTTCTTTATTCACACACACACACACACACACACACACACACACACACACACACACACACCCCTCTGCAGTACTAGGGAAGTGACCTGGCACCTCTACAGCTACCACACCAACTTCTATATTTTGGTCCGCTGCGCACCTGGACTTGTCAGTTTGGGTTAGATTTCCTGAAATCTTGAATTATTCATCGTTATCTTCCGATATCAACGCTGTATTTTCCGAGATGATGAACTTTCAGTCGTGTTTCCTCAAAATATATCGAGAAAAAGAACTTGCTAGAAAAACCATAAAATAAAAATGTATGCATGTCCTCTGAGGGTTTTCAGGAAATTAGTAACTAAAGGGGTATTATGTCTTTTTTGTTCTTCAGCTGTAAACTGAATATTTAAAAATATATTAATAGAATTTAAAAGACAAAACAGTTTATGTTTCTGGCTCGTTGACTTTCTTGAGGAGGTTTGAGGCTGATTTTTTTTTTTTTATTATTATTCTTTTCTGAGCTTGTAAATTCTTCATTTGGCCACCAGGGGGCTCCACACTCCAAAACATCTTCACAAGGTCAAAACTAAATGGGACGCTCTTAGTGTTATCCAGCCTGTTCGTTATCACCTTCATGCTGCACTCACATCCTAATACAACAGTCATAATTAAGATGACACACACATCTGAAGCAGTGGTTCTTAACTGGTGGGTCGGGACCTAAAGTGGGCCGCGGAGCCGTTTCAGTGGGTCCTGATTGAAAAACTGCTTTGTCTAAAAGTCTTTTTTAAACATGTTCTGTTTGTTTGTCGGGTCACAGGAGGTCCAAACATTTTATTTAAGAAAAGAAAAAGTGTAATTGGTTGAAAATATAAATTGGGGGTGAGAGTCTTCCCTCAGGATTTGTTGGGTCCTGGTTCGGAACCAGAGAAAGATCTGACAAACTTTAATTAAAGTTTTATTTTCAGAGTATTTGTTCAGTGTTTGAGTATTTTTACGACCTGAGAGTTTAAATACTGAACAAGAGCTTTAAAATATGTGAGCCAACACACACACCCTGTATATATACTGTGTGTGTGTGTGTTCCAGAAATAACTCAGCCTTCAGTGTTTCAGCAGGAGGAGGGGGGTGAGGAGGTGCTGACCTCCTACAGAGCAGCAGCAGACTGTGCAGACCAAACTCCAGCTGGAAAAGTGAAGAAAACAAACTTTTTTTACTTTCTGACTCTGAGCTATGGAACCAGAGAAGAAGAGTGAGCGGGTCCAGGTCATGGTCCGGGTCCAGACTGTGGAGGACGGACTGTAACTTCAGCCTGGATTCTTCTTCTCTTGCTGTTTTAACTCAAACCAGATGTCCCTGTGCCAGACTCCACCGCCGGTTCTGTTGTTTTGAACTTCCCTCTGACGCCACAAAAAACCTCATTCACTCTCCGGATGATTTCCACTCTGCAGTTTGGAGGCTGCTGTTGTTCAGTTTAACGGATCTGTTGTTTTTTATTTCCACGTTCACTGATTCTTCTGACGGTCCCGTTACGTGAGTTTGGAGTTTCATCGGGACGCAGGATTTGAAGCAGAGACGAGAGGGAATAAACCAGGAGGATAATCTGGAGGAGTCAGGGATAAAGTGTTGTTCCTCGAGGTTTCAGATGCGTCTCAGTGATTAAAACCAACATGAACTCAGCGAACAGCTCTGCAGACGCAGTTCGGCTGTTCTGAAGCGAAGTTCGCTCGCCTGTTCGCTGCGCGTCGTGGCTCCTTCTGCAGGCTGCGCGCACAGCATCCGGAGGAAGGATTCATAGAGCTTCTAAAAAGAGTCGAATGTTTTCAAAGTCATGTGAGTCCGTGCTGTAAGAAGTTCTCTGGAGAACTCGAGTTAACTCTTTAACAGAGTGGCACAGATATGAACATTTCTCCTCAAAGACACGTGCAGGAATGTCATCCCTGAGCAGATGAAGATGAGGTGTGAAGGAAGGAGAACCTCTCTGTAATGTAAAGTGAACCTCCTCCTCCTCCTCATGCGGAGCCTCCTGGCGTCTCTCCTGCGGGAGGCCGGGATGCTGCTCCCCCGCCGCTCCTGCTCGGGGCCGCTGCTGCTGCTCGGGGTCGCCGTGTGCCTCTTCTACCAGACCCTGATGGTGGCCCGGAACCGGCTCCGCTCCGGACCGCAGCAGCCCGCAGGAGATGTCCGGAGCAGGAGGCCGACAGAGGAGGTGCTGATGGAGAAGACCCGGAGGTTCATCTGTACTCTGGAGGCTGTGCAGAGAGACGCTCAGGTGAGTGAACCTAAAGTCTACAGGTGTGTTAGGGGGCGTGTCTTCACCTGTAGTAGAGGAACAAAGCCCCCAAAAAGGCTTTAGTTTTCGAGAGACCCCTACCCGAGGTAGAACAAAGCATAATCATATTTTTTATAACTTGAACATGTCTACTTTATGAAACGGATTGTTGTATAAAAATATTTTACAGCAAAATAACTTTTTTTGGATGTTTTCTGCATCTTACCAAAAAACGAAAATAGGTCAAATTAGGGCTTCTCCAAAAGGGACAGCTCTAGCCTTATCACATGTATCTCTGGGAATCAGAATCAGAATTTCACCAAATTTGGACAGGATGTTCACAGATAGTTATTAGTTACAATTATCAATACCATTTTAAATTTTTGAATTTTTCACACTTAAACACACATGTAGTTTAGGCGGAAATTGAAACAAAAATTCAAAAGGTATGTAGTCAAAGTCTGTCATTTTTTAAGTAAGGACACCAAACATTAAAATATGTCATTTTTATCTTCTTTAGACTGTTATCTCAACATAAAAACAAGTTATTTGACTTTTCACTTGACCCTATGCTGTCACCAGCCCCTAACAGGGAACTAGTGCAGCCAGGATTTCAGGGCGACCTGGTACAATGGGGCCCTATGGGTGTGTATGTGGGAGGAGGTGGCCACAAACAATAGATTAAGACTTAACAACAACACACAATATAATTGTATTCTGTAATATATTTATATATATATATATATATATATATATATATATATATATATATAATTAAACATTTTATAGTTATTCCTAATACATTTTGTCTCATATTTTCTATCTTACATATGATTTATATGATGACACTCAGAGTCAACCCGCTGCTTTCAACAATATTGTCACAACACAACCAAAGACAACACAACCAAAGACACCACAACCAAAGACACCACAACCAAAGACAACACAACCAAAGACAACACAACCAAAGACAACACAACCAAAGACACCACAACCAAAGACAACACAACCAAAGACAACACAACCAAAGACACCACAACCAAAGACAACACAACCAAAGACAACACAACCAAAGACAACACAACCAAAGACAACACAACCAAAGACAACACAACCAAAGACAACACAACCAAAGACACCACAACCAAAGACAACACAACCAAAGACAACACAACCAAAGACAACACAACCAAAGACACCACAACCAAAGACAACACAACCAAAGACACCACAACCAAAGACAACACAACCAAAGACACCACAACCAAAGACACCACAACCAAAGACAACACAACCAAAGACACCTCAACCAAAGACAACACAACCAAAGACACCTCAACCAAAGACAACACAACCAAAGACAACACAACCAAAGACACCACAACCAAAGACAACACAACCAAAGACACCACAACCAAAGACAACACAACCAAAGACAACACAACCAAAGACAACACAACCAAAGACACCACAACCAAAGACAACACAACCAAAGACACCACAACCAAAGACAACACAACCAAAGACAACACAACCAAAGACACCACAACCAAAGACAACACAACCAAAGACACCACAACCAAAGACAACACAACCAAAGACAACACAACCAAAGACAACACAACCAAAGACACCACAACCAAAGACAACACAACCAAAGACAACACAACCAAAGACAACACAACCAAAGACACCACAACCAAAGACAACACAACCAAAGACTGTTTAAAAGAGAAAGAGGAAGATTCAGGCACTGCACAGTCTGATTTTACATCCAGGCAGTAAACAGGGAAGTGCAAACCATATTTACAAAGTGTGAAATAAGTTTTGCAAAGCTTGAAGCAAATTTATAAAACAAAATCACAAAAGCAAAACTGAAGGGAATGGACCAAAAGCCGGAAGTGACCCCGGAGTGAGTTGGTTTGTTTTGGGTGTGAAGACTGCGGGACATGTGTTATCAGAGAATATGTTGACCGAGTGATATTTTGTCCATCTTTCTGTCCAAAACAAACAAATTGACGTTTGCTCACTCAATCACTTCTGGGTCACTTCTGGCATTTGGTTCATTCCCGTTTCCGGCGAATTTCTGCCACTTATAAATGTGTCTCAGCACTCGTAATTGTTTTTTTTTTTAAATAAAATGTAAAAAAGAAAATATATTTGTGCAAGCGTTGTAAAAGTGTTTCATGCTTTGTCATTTTGATTTGCACTTTCCAGCCACCGTACTTCCATCAATCAGAATCAGCTTTATTGGTCATGTATGCTTACACACACACACACAGAATTTGTCTTCAGTAACTGTGCTCTCAATGTACAAAGTTAAACATTAAACATAATATAAGCAAAATAAAAACACTAATATATATAAGGCTAAATAAGACAATAGTGCAGTGGTGAGTAGTGCAAAAAAAATACTTATAAAATAGAGTTTTACAGTGTTTACATACGCAGTGTGCATAGATCAGTGAGAGGATAGTATTTCAGTATATACATGATAAAGTTATTGAAAAATAAAAATAGCTATAATGTAAACTCCAATGTTAAACACAGTAGTAGAGGGGGAAACGTTAGGGTTGACTCTCCAGGGCCCCCAATGGAGGAAGGGGTCATTATTGGTGCTTAAATAAATCTATAGTTTAAGGCCTATTCCACACGTAGGCGGGTATTTTTTTTTTTGCGACCGATGCACGACCACAGACTGTGTAAAGTCTTGTGCTGTTTTATGGATTCAAAGTGCATATTAACCCCAGCAGCAGCCTGACTTTCTTCTTTATCAACGTGTAGCCTTCAGACGGTTAAAATGTCAGATTTGTAAACGAGGGTTTGGTCTGATGAAAAATGTCCTCCTCGCGCCATCTGGGTCACGGCTTCTTCTGTCTCATTGTTGCTGTATTTTTAGATAGCGAGGGGATCAATGGCCGTGTGTGCACCAGGTTTTATTTTACTGCAGGATGATTGACACCTGGGCCGACCAATCAGAGTCAGAGCTCCTGTCAGTGTGTGTTTGTTTGGTATTTTAAGTGTGCCCTGGTGTTGCTGAGCGAAATATTTGAACCATTAATCAGCTGAGGATCCAGTGTCTGACAGATACACACACACACACACACACACACACACACACACACACACACACACACACACACACACACACACACACACACACACACTCTCTCTCTCTGTCAGGCTGTTAATCTTGTCAGGTCCTGTTGGTTAGACGGATCTGATCCTCACTGGTTTGTGTTTACAGCAGTAAGACGGTGATAACAGCTGTTAAAGGAGCAGTCTGACCTTTATTTAAATAAACTCTCCGTTGCTATGATGTCATAATTAGAGAGAGGACTGTCCAAACTGAAGGTTTCAGGGTTTTCTTTATCCAAAAGTTGCCAACGTTTTTGTGCAATTTAGACAGGAAGTAGGAGTTTGACTTTAATGGGTGTCTAGGTGTTTGACTAGAACAGAGCAGACTGTATCCAGGAGGTGTAGGTGTGACCTCATTGTTTGTCCTTCAAAGCATTTTATCTGTCGCCGTGTTCGTTTTCTGAACCCAGACGTGACCACATTTGGAAGAGAGAGGAGCGAGCGAGGTGTTGCACGTGCTATACGCTATTAAAGCTTAGCACAATGTGGCTAACAGATGAGCGCTTCCTGACAGGATCAGCTGACTGTGAGGGGGTCACACAGGTGAGAGAGGTCACATGTTTAAAGTGGATCGGAGTGTTTTTACAGCTGCAGCCGTGAAGCTCACCGGTTTCGCTCTTTGATGTTTCCTTTGCACTAAACTTCACTGAGCTGCTGCTGGATCATCTTCAAACTGTGTCTGATGGAGATAACTGAGAAAAGAAGTTGAATCTTTGATGTGATTCCAGTAAAAATCAAACAATATTGAAATCTGTTTGACACCGCAGCAACACAACAAGAAGCCCAGGACACCAAATATTGGATACTTTATTATTTTTGTATCAGAAATGTAATAAAATGTCCTTCACACTGTCTTCTATTTAAACGATGTGCAGGAATTAATTTCACACACACTCGTCTGAGTCAGTATGCAGTGGAGTAAAAACTCAAACATGTCATTTTCAGAAGATCCCTCCCTCGCTAATCGTTAGCCCTGCCACCACATGGGGGGGGACTTCATGACGGAGTGTCAGGACAGGAGAACAACTGTCTACCTCCCTGGAAGTGAAAAAGAGGACGGGGGAAGTGTGGAGACAGGAGTGGAGGGGCGGAGCTCTGAAGAGAGCGTTTGTTGTGATCTGAAAACCTGCTCTAAAAGTCGCAGAGTCAGCCTTAAATGTAAACATTTTGATGGGTCGTGTGTGACTGAGGTGTGGTTTTAGTAAGGCTGAGGGGGAGGGGCCAAATGTGAGATCTGTCCATGGGGAAACAGAGACCCTGGAGACGACCCTGACTCCAACTGATCCTCACACCACTGCATCTGTGTGTGTGTGTGTGTGTGTGTGTGTGTGTGTGTGTGTGTGTGTGTGTGTGTGTGTGTGTGTGTGTGTGTGTGTGTGTGTGTGTGTGTCTAACATGTTTAAAAACAGAGTGTCTCCTTCTCCTCCTTCTTCTCCTTCTCCTTCTCCTTCTCCTTCTCCTTCTTCTCCTTCTTCTCCTCCTTCTTCTTCTT
>NC_089217.1:1493473-1515973 GCF_963930695.1 Labrus bergylta
TCACAGAGCCTCTACTCTTTTAAAAACACTAGAAGAAGAGTTCACATGGGAACTAAACTGATAACATCAGGCGTGTTTGATATGTTAGCTATTCCTGCCTAGCATAGAACAGGCTAGCAGTTTCCCTCTGTTTCCATTGTTTGTGCTAAGCTAGGCTAACGACCTCCAGCTGTCTCTGAGTTCTGTTTGTTTCAGACACTGATCTGAAGGTGTGTCTGTGTCCCCCCCCTCTTCAGGTCCAGGTCCGGTCTGAGTCGCCCCCCCGTCGGCGTAGGGTCGTGGTTCTGACGGGTCGTCACTCGAGCTCTGACACCGAGATCCAGCTGTACCAACGAGTCCTGCAGCAGCTCGACTACCAGGTCCAGAGATCACGCTACGCCGAGACGAGCAGCTCGCTACGACTAAACACCGGTGAGAGTTCACTGATTGAACTGAGGGGGGCGATATAACAATACACTCTTTATCCTGAGGGGGGCGATATAACAATACACTCTTTATCCTGAGGGGGGCGATATAACAATACACTCTTTATCCTGAGGGGGGCGATATAACAATACACTCTTTATCCTGAGGGGGGCGATATAACAATACACTCTTTATCCTGAGGGGGGCAATGTAACAATACACTCTTTATCCTGAGGGGGGCGCTGTAACAATACACTCTTTATCCTGAGGGGGGCGATATAACAATACACTCTTTATCCTGAGGGGGGCGATATAACAATACACTCTTTATCCTGAGGGGGGCGCTATAACAATACACTCTTTATCCTGAGGGGGGCGCTATAACAATACACTCTTTATCCTGAGGGGGGCGCTATAACAATACACTCTTTATCCTGAGGGGGGCGATATAACAATACACTCTTTATCCTGAGGGGGGCGATATAACAATACACTCTTTAACCTGAGGGGGGCGATATAACAATACACTCTTTATCCTGAGGGGGGCGCTATAACAATACACTCTTTATCCTGAGGGGGGCGCTATAACAATACACTCTTTATCCTGAGGGGGGCGATATAACAATACACTCTTTAACCTGAGGGGGGCGATATAACAATACACTCTTTATCCTGAGGGGGGCGATATAACAATACACTCTTTATCCTGAGGGGGGCGATATAACAATACACTCTTTATCCTGAGGGGGGCGATATAACAATACACTCTTTATCCTGAGGGGGGCAATGTAACAATACACTCTTTATCCTGAGGGGGGCGCTGTAACAATACACTCTTTATCCTGAGGGGGGCGATATAACAATACACTCTTTATCCTGAGGGGGGCGATATAACAATACACTCTTTATCCTGAGGGGGGCGCTATAACAATACACTCTTTATCCTGAGGGGGGCGCTATAACAATACACTCTTTATCCTGAGGGGGGCGATATAACAATACACTCTTTATCCTGAGGGGGGCGCTGTAACAATACACTCTTTATCCTGAGGGGGGCGCTATAACAATACACTCTTTAACCTGAGGGGGGCGATGTAACAATACACTCTTTAACCTGAGGGGGGCGCTATAACAATACACTCTTTATCCTGAGGGGGGCGCTATAACAATACACTCTTTATCCTGAGGGGGGCGCTATAACAATACACTCTTTATCCTGAGGGGGGCGCTATAACAATACACTCTTTATCCTGAGGGGGGCGCTGTAACAATACACTTTTTAACCTGAGGGGGTCGCTATAACAATACACTCTTTATCCTGAGGGGGGCGCTGTGACAATACACTCTTTAACCTGAGGGGGGCGCTATAACAATACACTTTTTAACCTGAGGGGGGCGCTGTAACAATACACTCTTTATCCTGAGGGGGGCGCTGTAACAATACACTCTTTAACCTGAGGGGGGCGCTGTGACAACATGCACACACAGTATGAAGATCTGACATTGTGAAGTGTTTTTGAATTTACAGAAAATGTAAAACAGTAAGCTGGTTTATAAATGTGTCATGTCGTAGTTTGTCCACTAGAGGACGCTCTGATGTAAAGATCCTCTCAGCACTGTCTGCAGCAGTCTGAACAGATCCTCATCTTGTTTGTTTACTAATATTAATAAAGTTATTAGAGGAAGGAATCAGCGTTCTGAGGAGCTCAGCTGTGAGAGTGTGAAGTCAGACTGCAGCGAGGAACACATAAACACTCACTAATGGTGTGTGTGTGTGTGTGTGTGTGTGTGTGTGTGTGTGTGTGTGTGTGTGTGTGTGTGTGTGTGTGTGTGTGTGTGTGTGTGTGTGTGTGTGTGTGTGTGTGTGTGTGTGTGTGTGTGTGTGTTGGGTGGAGACTTCCTGTTGGACTAACAGAGCAGCTGCAGAACAAACAGGACACAGTTTGTCAGCAGACTGACAGAGGTTCTATATAAACACTTTAAATTATCTTTATTATTCATTTAAATACATAAATGTTGAACATAAACCGAAGAAATATGAGAATGGAGGATGAAGCAGAAGTAGAGCTCATGCAGCTATTTTCAGCTTCTTGTATCCCCAATGCATGGTGGGAACTGTAGTTCCAAATATCTTAATTAAAAAAAGAAAATGTATTCTTTAAAGGAAGAATGTGTGACTTTTTGATCCAGTGGATGTCGGCCCTCTGCACTCACGATGTTCACACAAATACAACTCTCCATAAAGCACCATGAAGCGACAGAAAAAAAAAAATTGTCCTTGTCTCGAGCTCTAATCACCTGTCCTGCTTTGTTGTGTTAGCATGCTAATGCTAGGTGTGCGAGATGACTGACAGCAGCATCTGTCCTGATCAGAGCACAGCAGGGGGGCGGGGCCTAATGTTTGTACCAGCAGGTGAAGAAGAGACAGACATACTAACATGTTTAATGAGCTCCATAAACTTCAAACAGCAGCAGCTGCTCAGATTTAAAGAAACGAACACCCAGACAGATCAGAGACATTAAAATACATTTAAATATCGATTACTGCAGAGAGCTGTTCACTTCAGCAGCTCCCCTTTCAATACAGAATCACTTTTATTTAATCCATTACTCGTCCCAATCTGACCTCTCGTGACCCCGGTCATCAGGTGGAGGTGTGTTAGTCGGAGGCCCCACTTCCTGCTCTGACCTGAACGCCATCATAACCGCCTCTACTTTTAAAACTAAACCGTAAACCTTCTTACCCTCCAAAGTGTCTGTGTGTGTGTGTGTGTGTGTGTGTGTGTGTGCGTGCGTGCGTGCGTGCGTGCGTGCGTGCGTGCGTGCGTGCGCGCGCGTGCGTGCGTGCGTGCGTGTGTGTGTGTTATATAAAGTGTTCAAGTAGAGGATAATAAAGTCCTCATTGGGATAAACAGATTTTATAAAACCTCAGAGAGTCACAGCCCAACATTTCCTGTGAGCTCCACAATCACAAACACATGTTTCTGTTGGACTCCATGTTTGGACTCGGCGCTTCCTGTCCCCCCTCCTCCCCCCTCCTCCCTCCTCCTCCCGCTTCCTCCTCCCCCCTCTCTCTCTCTTTTCTTCTGTATTTGTTCAGTCTACAGTTTCCGTCCTCATCCCAGAGAAAATAAAGATTTCTCTGAGCTTCACATGTTTCTAAGTGAAACAACAGAAACTTTAAACTGTGAGAGGCTCCGTTTGATGTCATGTTGTTACCACCTTTTAATCTTCAAATGATATCAACACCCGTTTGATACCGCGGCCAGCAAACTCCTGCACACCGTCTAAACTGCAGGAGGAGTTCAAATAGATTCATTCTCAACTCAGTCATTTAACTGAAATATTGTGTTTTTCACCTGGACAGGTAAACCGTTAAACCTTTAACATTTAGAAATTTTAAAACTAAAATTGCATTGTATTTTTTTCTCTCTATCTCCACGGTAACAGGTGTGTTTCCATGGTTACAGGGCTTACTCCATCTCTGTGTCTCCATGGATACAGGTGTAACTTCTTGTCTGTGTCTCCATGGTTACAGGTTTAATGTCCTCTCTCTGTGTCTCCATGGTTACAGGTTAAATGTCTTCTCTCTGTGTCTCCATGGATACAGGTGTAACTTCTTGTCTGTGTCTCCATGGTTACAGGTTTAATGTCCTCTCTCTGTGTCTCCATGGTTACAGGTTTAATGTCTTCTCTCTGTGTTTCCATGGTTACAGGTGTGGGTGGGTGGAGCCTGTTACTGTGTCTCAGCTCCGCAGAGAGCAGCTGTCTGAGGAGGATCTCCTTCTCTCGCCTGCAGCTCCATCAGACGGTGAGACTCACCTGTACAGGTGCTGCAGCCAATCAGAGGCAGGTTGGAAGTTACCATGGTTACTCACCTGTCTGCCTGCTTTTTCCTCAGGTGAACCTGCTTCCTGAGCTGATGGAGGCGTTCTCCGATGCAGGGGCAGGCCTCTGTCACTTCCTCGCTCGCTCGTACCTGACAGGTGGGTCACATAGCAAACAGGTCAAAGGTCACCTGAGCAGGTGTGTGTAAATAAGGCGTAGAGACAGGTAAGGGGACCTCCTGCAAACTGACGTACCTGTCTCTGCTTCACCTCTCAGGGTCAGAATTACCCATGAGGCCTCACTCCTGTGGATTGACCAATCAGAAGCAGCAGGTTCCTCAGGAGGTTGTGGACAGGTGAGCGTCAGTCTGTGACCTGCAGGTAAACTCACCTGTTCTGTAGTTTTCATGTTTCTTCTTCGTCTGTCAGTGACTCACCTGTCGAAGCCCCACCTCCTGCTCTGGTTGCCATGGTGAATGTTTACGTCCTGGTGACATCAGTGAACCCGCTCATTTCCTTCATGCATGCCATCAGCGTGGTGATGACCAATCAGGAGCAGAGGGGGCGGGCCTTAAAGGTAAATCTCAATCATTAAAACTCAGCCCGACTTTTTTTTACTGAAGAAATCAATTCTCTGTTTGAGCCTCTGCTGCCCCCTGCTGGTTAAACTCTAAGATCTCATCTCTCCTCCTCCTCCTCTCTCAGCTCAGCGACTTCCTGCTGCAGCAGTTAGGACCAAACACTTCCCATGATGCTTTGGGGCAGGTGAAGAGGGTGATAGGTGAGGTGCTGCAGGCGGCCCTGTCGACCAATCAGGAGAAAGAAACACTCAACAGGTAACAGAAACGTCAGAGTCTATGTTTTACATCCTTTAAATGTCTCGGCTTGTTTTTTAAGGATCATATTAATAGATAAATTGATTTATTTTGTATTATTATTAAATGCAGAGTGTGTGTTTCAGGTGTGTGTTGTGCTACCAGCTGATGACCTTCACTCTGCAGTTCAGCGGCTCGGTCACACCTGTCGTGGTCCAGGTAAGAGTTTATACATGATGCGTTCAGGAGCCTCACACCTTCTTTTAATCTGACCGTCTGTGCAGATATTTAACACAGAGTGAGACATCACATCTTTGCTGCTCAGTGAGTGTTTATTATCCTCTCAGATTATTGATGTGAACATTTTCAGACCTCTGATATTTAATTAAAACAGTTAATGTTTCATTCAGCAGAAATGTTTGTCCTGTACTTTGTTCATCACGCTGCGTCCTACCTGAGGGGTCACAGGCCTCAGTTTGAGAACCGTTGTTGTGCAGGTGGACAACTCAGAAGCCGAGCCTTCGTCATCATCACAGCGACTCCTCTTCATCACTTTAATCACTGTAAACACACAGCTATCATCCAACGGGGAAGGCTTTTATTTTGAAAACACCACTCTCATAAAGACTCTTTGATGATGATGTAATCGGTGACCTTTGTATGAACCCATTGGGAACAATACACGGTCTGTTCAGAGCCTACCTGTGATCACACACAGAGACAGGCAGACAGGTGAGAGACAGGCAGACAGGTGAGAGACAGGCAGACAGGTGAGAGACAGACAGACAGGTGAGAGACAGACCCCCTCTCTCTGTCAGCTGTTGGATCAGTTTTTCCTCCTTCAGGTGCACTGACAATAATCGTCCAGCAGAGGGCAGTGTCTCCTCAGCTGCTCTGTGATTGGTCGGTCTGATGTTTTCTTTGTGTGTTTTTTTTTCAGGTAGACGTTGATCTGAATGTTTCTTCTCTGAGTGATGACACCTTTGACAGACAGATCACCAAAGACCTGATCCTGGAGGACACACTGCACTTCCTGCTGTCCTCACACACACACCTGTCCTCAGAGACGCAGACAGAAGGGAGACAGGTGAGTCTGAAACCAAACAGTGTAATACTGAATAAATGAATTGATAAATCATTCAGTTAACCGTGCATGCTGTCTCTGTGTCTCTGTGTCAGTACGGTGGCTGCAGAGGGACACTGGGCGTCTGTTTGACAGAAGAAGAGTTTCTTCTTCTTCTACAGTTTCAGCAGCAGATTAAAACACCCTCAGCTTTTCACCTGGTAAATAAAAAAATATATATTTCAGCACAAAGCAGTGCAGAGTAGTGTATGTCTGTGTTTTAAATTTTTGGTTTGATATTGAAACAGAATTATTCTCTCTCTTGTTGTAGCTGTACCCCAGCCTCTCCTCCACCTCCTCCTCCTCCTCTTCCTCCTCCACCTCCTCCTCCTCCTCCCCGCCTCCTCCTCTCAGCGTCTCAGATCTTCTGATAAGTATCGTTCGACTCTACGAGCTCCAGAGAAATCAAAGCCTCGGGTCAGTCTGTGAATCTGTAAACAGCAATCATCTGTCTCATCAGCTGTTATTGTTCTTCTTAATGTTTGTTTATGTTTTCATGTTTCATACAGAACTGATGAGGCAGAAAATCCGACCAATCAGGAGTCAGCTCTGTCGACTTCGCAGGATGAAGGTGAGACTCTTCCTCAACCTGTGTCACAAAATGAATGGGAATAAGATCTGAGACTCAAACTTTACAGCAGAAATAAACATGTTGACTGCCTGTTCTAAAACCTGCAGTTCCTCCAGTGTCCACTAGAGGCTGTCTCCTGTAGTGAGTCAGTCCCCATAGAGCCCCATGTTAACATATAGTATAAATAAACATGTTTACGGCCTGGTACAAAAACAAAAATACTCTTCATGACATCTGTACGGGATGAATTGTTTACATAACTCACCTGTTTACATTATTTTAAGGATTACATTTATGTAGAATTAGGGGCGTGGCCTCTTTGATTTATGGGGGAGTTGCTAACTGTCTGCTAGCTTTCACCTCAGCTAATTTAGTCACTAAAAATAACCTGTGTGTGTGTGTGTGTGTGTGTGTGTGTGTGTGTGTGTGTGTGTGTGTGTGTGTGTGTGTGTGTGTGTGTGTGTGTGTGTGTGTGTGTGCTTCAGGCTCCTGTGTGGACCCTCACCTGAGACAGATCTACACGGACCCGCCCCTCACTCTGACTCCGCCCTTTAACCCCACCTTGAAGGAGTATCGTGCCGAGGTGACCTTTGACACAGTGACCGTTAGAATCCGTCCTGAGCCCGTCAGCTCTGCGTGTCGGGTCCACCTTGATGAGCACGGAGGGCCCAGGTGAGACCATACCCCTAAACCTCTGACCTCTGACCTCTGACCCCTGACCTCTGACCTCACGAGCTCAGGTTAACGTTTTTTTTTTTTTAATTTTTCTTCAGGATGGCGAACTACCCGGTCGGCCTCGGCAACAGCCGGATCAGCATCCTGGTGACAGACGATGCTGAGACGGAGCCCGTCGTCATGACGATCTACACCGTGCATGTGTACCGTGAAAGCCAGCCCAGTCTGCCCATGTTCGGAGATCATGTGACCTGCAGCTTCCTGCAGGTAGGTTAGCTGCTCTGCTATTGGCTTGATAGCATAGCACACCTGTAAGTCATAGTACCTGTGATATTACTGGAAGCTAAAAACAGGATTTAAATAAAATATTCAACAGTTGACTCCTCCCAGGATCTTTGAGAACAACCTCACGTTGTACAAGACGATGATTAGGTCACCATGGTATCTACCTGTGAATCTCAGGTAGCCCCGCCCTCCATACTATCAGACATGTCTGAAGGTTTGTTTGAATCTGCAGCATAAGAGTGATCCTGTCAGGTTCTTCTTCGTTGGTGCTGAATGCGTTCTCTGTCTGATATTGCCCTCCTCACCTGTGCTCTGACACACCTGTGGGCCTCACTCCCTCTCAGGTGGATGAAGGGCGGGGGGTTCGGTCATGCTGTGGGGCCCCTGGTGTGGGGTCCCTGGTGAACAGAAGGGTTCATTGATACTCAGGGTGGGGTCTGCTCTTTGAAGTTTGTCCATGGGAAGATTAAAGACAGAGGACAGGTAGAAACACACACAGGTGTTCTGCAGCGACGGTGTGCCTGCTACTTTCATGAGGTAACACAACTTTATATTTATATAGTAAACAAAAAGATAATTAAACCTCAGAGTTTTCTGTGACATAAAAATGTGATTAATAATAGAGAATTTATGATTTGACGATGATTTCTTCAGGATGTAAAAACTCTTTATCCTGATTTACAGATGAACAATTTGTGATTAAAATTATATTATTTATTTATGATCATGGTGTTCCTCAAAGAATCATTCTGGGTCCTCTTGTTGTTTGTTTATAAATGTTTTACGCAGATGATACACAAATATTCATAAAATCTTTCAACAACAGAAAACAAAAGTTTGATCACATGTCAATCATTTAAATGAATGAATATTAAACATCAAGGTGAAGTGAGTTTACTCCAGGTTAGCTTGTAATATTATGGAGGCTAGTATCAGCTGATGTAATCTAACTTTAAATATATACGTTGTTGTGTGTGTGTGTGCTGTGAGCGTCTCTCTCAGAGTCCTCGTGCTGGTTTTTTAATAACCTGACAGGATTATAGTTTTAGTTCTGCTTCTTCTTCAGTGCTTCAAACATTTATCTTTATTACTTTCAGTCTCCGCAGCAGCTCTGAGCGTCGTGATGAAATGTCTTCATGTCTGTGTTTGAGGATCAGACTTTCCTTCAGTCCTGACCCTCTGAATCCTCCTTAAACCCTGATGATGATCCGGTCTCTGCAGGTTCACCTCAAACAACTTCAGATAACTTGGATAGATAACCTCTGCACACACCGAGTCTGTTTTTACATGAGCTGAACGGTTAAAAACACAGAGAAACATGAATGTGTCATTTTATAAAGTTAAGCTTTTGTATTTGTGTGTTGTAGTGAATAACACTCACAGCAGACGGTGTTTTTTACAGAATGAACAGAGATGATATCAAAGAGGATTTTGTGTTCTGCCGTGGATAAATCTGCAGACCGAGAGTCTGCACTGTAAAAAATACTGATTTAAAACAAACACATCAACGCCACACTCGGTCTTTAACTTTAAATCCAGGAAACTTAACTGTACTGTCCTGCACAGGAACATTTCACCCAGAGTCAGATTAACCAAAAAAACTGAAAGTATAAAAATAGAAGAGCAATATAAACATAAGAGAGGAGAAAAAAATAAATGAATTACAATTAAGAAAATATAATCTGTACAAAAAACTAAAAAGGGAGATACTGTACAACAGGAGAGAGGTAGAGTCCAGAGTCCTTTAATATCTCTGCAGAGTACAACAGTCCACATCTTTAAACTTTAATGTATTTACATTTGTTTCAATTTGTGAAAATGTTCGGATTGAATTTTGCGTCTTAAAAGCAAACATGAAAAAAAACTTCTTTAAATCAAAAATGTGATTCTGTAGAGAATGGTATGGACTAGGAAAGGAAGCTGTTATGTTGAGTAATACAAGGCGTGCTGCAGTAGGGACAAATAGCAGAAAAAAAATAGCAGTAGACCCGCTTACCTCCGTTTGGTAGTGGAGCGGTCTCTGAAGCGGTTACAGGCACACTTGTGTGGAAAGGTAAGACAAAAGAAGGAAAAGACGCTGAGGTGTTTCAGCCTAATGACCTTCATCAGGGCGTTAGTGTTGTACTGGTGTGATGGGGGAGAGAAAGAGAGAGAGAGAGAGAGAGAGAGAGACAGACAGACAGAGAGAGGGAGGGAGAGAGAGAGAGAGAGAGACTTTATACTAACTTTATAAAATCCAATTAATATTAGTACAAATTTAAAACGCTCATTTTCCTCATGTCCTCATAAGACGTGTAAACACAACAAACACACACACACACGCTCACGCAGTTTAAACACAAAAGAGGTGTGTGTGTGTCGACGTGGCACCTCTCTCTCTCTCTCTCTGGATGAGGATGAGGGATGAAAGGCAGCGGTGTGTTTGTTGTTATTCTTTATGTGTGTGTGTGTACGTGTGTGTGTGTGTGTTGCAGAGTTGACACTGAGCTCAGGTACGAACAAGAAAATCCCTGTTAAGTTTTCTTGTCTCACTTTGTTGCGAGCTGCGACGCCACCGTGCAGAATGTGACGCCGCCACGCCGAAACCTGCAGCAGGAGAAGAAGAAGAGAGTGTGTGTTTGTGGGGACGTGTGTGTGCACGAGGCGGCCCGCTCTGATGTCGGGGCCAGACGTCGCGGCTCCCACGGGGCCCGATCCGGTCGGTTTGTTTGACCTCTGACCTCTGACCAAAGGAGGACGACGGAACGACGCTCACACAAAAGAGAAGAAGGAGAAGAAGGAGAAGGCTTTGATTTAAAGTGAGAGTAAAAGAAGAGAAGGACTTTAGAGGAGGAGGACAGAAAGTGAAAAAGAAGATATCTGACTGCAGTTAGAATAAAAAAGAAACACAGCCCTGTTTCCAATGTCCGACCACACTATGCTCCTGATGCATTATGGGAAATATGTCCGTTCTCTGTCTTTCAGGACTGTGGTCTGAGGGTCGAGCCGAGTCGCTCCTGTGGTCTGCAGCCGTTCATCCAGTCTACGAGTCCACCTGTAACCTGCAGCTCAGGTCACCAACCAGGTCTGATGTCACTTACTGTTTCTCACCTGTCAACAGGTGTTTTCAAAGCTGTCAGATTTAAAACCTAATAGAACAATCCTGAATATAATCACTGGTTATCTTTTAATAATCACATCTATCCTACTGTCCATCTCACCTGTCTGTCTCACCTGTCTGTCTCACCTGTCTGCCTCACCTGTCTGTCCTACCTGCATCAGGTCGGTGGGTGGTTCCTTGTCTCAGCTGTTCTGACAACAGGACATGTGATTGGAGGGAGGTTGCCTGGCAACCAGACGGCTGTTATCACCCGTTGGTTGAGCGCCCCCTACTGCAGGACTGCATGACAGACAGGAAGGTGAGCCCAGGTGATCAAAGACACCTGTCCTCGGTCATCGTTCTCTCTCTCTCTCCTCATTCTTCCTTCTGGATATAAAATAAAATCAAGTACAGGTGTCCTGATGGTTGGCGTGTATCACCTGTCTCTCTCTCCTCAGGTGATGTTTATTGGTGACTCAACCAATCGGGGGATGATGTACTACCTGCTGGAGCGGGTGAACTCGAGTCTGGAGGACTGGGGGAAGGCTCACGACCTGCTGCTGTACAGGAACCTGAACGGTGGGCGGAGCCAAGTGAGCTATTCGTACTATCCTCAGTTCTGGTTGGAGAAGAGCCACAGGCCCACCTTCAGACAGGCTCTGCTGCAGGTCATCCACAGGTGAGCACACAGGTGTGATATTAACCAAAGGTAATAGGATGTTTATGTGCTGATGGCTCTCTTCTCTGAAGGTCACGACCTCTGGTGAACTCCAACATGACCGTCCTGGTGGTGGGCGGAGTCCAGTGGCTCAACACGGATCACCTGAGGACGGTCAAGGAAGTGCTGAACAGGTAAGCAGTAACATGTAATAATATAACAATAAAGACAGCCAAACTGTATCATCAGCATGCAGGTTTACATCCACCTGAAGCCCAATAACAAGAGGACCCAACATGGAGCCCTGTGGTATACCTGTTCTGATCTTCATTTTCAATTTGACTTTTTAATTTATTGCCTCAACCTACCATTGTCAAAGTCAGTGTTGTAGTAACCCTGACAACACGGTAATAGTGTTTATTCTCCACAGAGAGTCTCTGAGTGATATCCTGGTTGTGGTGAAATCTTTGGGGATGGGTTTCCATCTTCCCGTTGACGGGATCCGCTCTCTCAGTCTGGTATGTTTCTGTTTTTTTATGAGGACAGATAAGTTTTATTCCTCTTTACTGTCTGCTCTTTGCATCACATGATCCTTTCACCTGGATGCTTTGTTTGTTTGTTATTGTTTCTACTTTTGGTGTCTGATCCTTCAGAAAGAAATTCAGCAGCGCTACAGAGAGAACAGTGACATCATCACCACAGCAAAGCATCATGGGTACGAGGTGATCGACACATTCAGCATCACGATGGGTCGGTACAAAGAGTTCCTGCAGGGACGGTGTGCCTGCCACTTTCATGAGGTAACACAGCTTTATATTTGTATAGTAAATAAAAAGATAATTAAACCTCAGAGTTTTCTGTGACATAAAAATGACCAAATGGGATTAATAATAGAGAATTTATGATCTGACGATGATTTCTTCAGGATGTAAAAACTCTTTATCCTGATTTACAGATGAACAATTTGTGATTTAAGTTGTGTTATTTATTTATGATCATGGTGTTCCTCAAAGAATCATTCTGGGTCCTCTTGTTGTTTGTTTATAAATGCTTTACGCAGATGATACACAAATGTTCATCAAAGCTTTCAACAACAGAAAAGAAAAGTTTTCTTCACGATTCAGGCATGTGGAACAAACTAGAGAACTTCTTTTATATTTTGTCAACCTTTAATTTTTAAACTTCTGATCATTGTCAACAAATATTGAACCAGGTTTGTGTCTTCTTCTGCTCTCACAGGTGGAGAAGGTCGAGTCCTCCGGCTTCTCAGAAAACACAACAAGCTCAACAAACAGAAGCAGATCCACAGGGACTGCACTCAGCAGCCATTCAGCAGAGCTGGACACGCTCCAGGAGGCGTGGCCTAAGGCCTCATCCTATCACGTGAGAGGACCAGTGAACCAGGTTTACTCTGAGATCCTGCTGAGCCGCCTGTGTCCCAAAACCAGAAACTGAACGTCTGTGTGTGTGTGTGTGTGTGTGTGTGTGTGTGTGTGTGTGTGTGTGTGTGTGTGTGTGTGTGTGTGTGTGTGTGTGTGTGTGTGTGTGTGTGTGGACTGTCTCCTCTGCAGCAGAGTGAAAACATGAAGGAGAATAGAAAAAGACTGTCCAAGAGATCACAGAGGTGTGACTTATTAAAATGATTATTTTTGTATTTTTAAGGCCCAAGCTGAAACATTCACTGTTCTAATCACTAAGAGAGAGAAAACAACGTCATGCACGAGCTTCAGCTACATCTTCTTATGTGCAGATTTTAAATGAACTCAAACTTGTTTCATAATCTCAACAGAAACTCTTCCCTGTTTTTATCAATGAACCATCAGCTGCTCACTGCTCACTAATAGGATCTGAACCCACTGACTTTACTGCCCTTCAGCTCTACTTATAACCTGCCTGTTAGCTGCAAGTGAAGCTAGTTATTAAAGTTAGCGTCAAAGGAAACCCAGCTGCTTTCTACTCTTCATCAGCTCGTCTATAATATGTACTAGCTAGGTTATAATGTGAACTAACCAGTTTATAATGTGTATTATTTTATAATGCATGCCATAATTCTGTGTACTAAGTAGTTTATTTTGTGGAATAACTAGTTAATTGTATGTATTAGCCAGGTTAAAATATAAGCTAACTTGTTTATGTGTATTATTTTATCGTTAGCGTTAACTACTCTATACTAAATTAGTTTATGATGTGAACTTATTATAACTTATACTATATTATGTGCAAATCAGTGTGTAATGGGCATTTTGTAGGCTACTAACTAGCTTCTTTTGCATACACGGTATTTATCTGTAATGTGTACTAATTAGCGCACAAGCTAGTTTATATTGTACATTAGCTGTTACCTTGCTATAGATAATTAATTATGCACACAGTTTAATGAGTGACTGAGCTTCAGTGTTTTGTGCAGCTGATGTTTTTTATCGTACATCAAATGTTTGGGCATTAATGAGCTAGTTTGCTTGCTGGCTAGTTTAGCCTGCCATGCTAATAAGTATTAAAGTAGTAATAAGTAGCTTTAATGGCTCCACCAGTTTCTAAGGTGCAGTGAGTAGTTTCAGAGCACATTTATTAGCCGTGATAAACTTTTCTGGTGTGAACAAACTATTTATTTTGAGCTCACCAGAGATATTCACCGTATAGTTTTAGTTTTCTGTATCAGTGCTCCGTCACATCAGATGTTTATATCTCATATTTGAACTTTAATGTCGGACTGAAGCTGTTCTCTCTCTCTCAACCTGTATGTCTCTTTGCATATATAATACAGATATATGTATATTTATATACCTCAGTCGTACTATTGTGTATATCAGATGATGTAAACCAAAGACTCCATGATAACTGATTATCATGAGGAAGAAACGTCTTATTTGTTCCTCTGCTTGTATTTTCTATATTTTTCTACAGATGTGCCTTATCTCTGAACATGTTTACATGCTGGAAAATAGAATTTATGAATATTTATATGAATGTTATGTTTTTTTTCCTCCACGTGATTAATTAATTATCCAACTTTGAAGACATAAAATCAGATTTTTGTTTCACTTTGTCTTTTTGGTTATGACATGAATGTTTGTTAGTCTGCATCATCTCACTTTAAAATCTGTTTTTACTTTAAACATTCACAATTTCAGCATTTATTACAATAACTGTGCCTTTCTGCATTTTATAAATCTCCACCATACAAAGTATTTTATAAAACGTTATCACCAGCACTGCCTCTTGTTTTTATCTTCAAGTCTTTACAGTGTTTGTAAAAAAGTTTTGTAAACCTAGTAGGGGATTGTTAACAGTTTTTTGTGCAATTTCGATAATGTGCAGAAGTTTGTCTGCAATTTTTGATGGATTAATTCCTCTCCTACACACCTGTCCTATGATGTGTTGTTTTTTAAGCTTCACATTTTGATGTCAGCTTGTATTGTTTCGGAAAAAATATCCAAGTATAGAAAATGTTGACAACCTTACTTTACACCGAACTCCATAAAAAAAAAAAACAGTTTCTCATGACGGGTAAAACATCGACTCATGAACATGTAAAACCATCTGCTGCTTCAGGCCGCCCAATCACCGTTCAGCTGTGACGTCGTCAGCTCAATATGCTGATCATCAAATGAGGCTCCTCCGGGTCCAGTGAGTCCAGCTTGTGATCCTGCAGCCCCGAGTCAGAAGAGGAGGGAGATCACATTATAGAGGATCTTCATCTTCTTCCTTATCGTCATTTTCATCAGTCAGGGCGGCTCGGATCATCCAGACCCGGGTCAGTAACCCGCTCCTGGCCCGGGTGAGTATGAGACAGAGGCTGCTGATGGACAGACTCGGAGCGCAGCCCGGAGACACATGAAGAGGACATGGAGACTCGGAGCTGTGGAGTCCGACGCATGTGCACCCTGAGCCTGCTGCTGGTGTCCGTGTGTCCGCTGTGCTGCAGGTCGAGCTGGATGTGAGTACCTAACAGTCTGTTGCTTCAGGCTCCAACTCCACCAAACTCCTTTTAATAAACCATCAAATCAAGATTCACTGCGCAGTTTAGTTGCTGATGCGTTTTGTTTTTACCTGAGCTGAAACGAGTCTTTTACGCAACAACCTCCCGAGATCCAAAAAGCCAAATTTAATTAAAAAAACTGAATATTAAAAGTCCCCGTGTTTTTCCTCAGCAACAACCTGTTTTAAATATTAATTATCATTGTTTTCCATCGAAATGATCCACTTTAAATCCAGTAAATATGGTTTTTAAAATAGAAAATGTGCGATTAAAAAATAGGTTTCTGTTCATCAGTGAAAGTTGAACCGAGTTATTTGTTCTTCATCCAACAAACAATCAACCAAAAGTAGAAAATATAACCAGCGTTTATAACGAAATAACATTGAGATGAAGTATAGGCTTTATTTTTAAATGATTTATTGTGTTGGTCTTGGTTCAGTGATATTTCTGTGCGCTGATTCCTTTTAAAATCTTTTTTTTTTTTTTTTTTACTGAATTTGACTCCTCTGCAACTCCTGCTTTAGGTCAGTTTATCATCCTAAATTGTGAAGCCCTGTGAATAATTCGTTGCACATGTTGGGCCTCGTTTTTTATTACGGTTTGTATTAAAAGTCCAAAAGTCTATCAAAAAACAAGTCTAAAATTCATGATTTTATAACATAAAAAGTCCTTTTCTGAGGGGAGATACAATGGTAGATAAATCGATTATTTAATTATGGTTAAAGGACCTGATATATCATGTAAAATGTATTTTATTTTATTTAACCTTTATTTAAACAGGTTGGTCCCATTGAGATTAAAAACCTCTTTTTCAAGGGAGATCTGGCCGAGACAGGCAGCAGCAAAAACATAAAGTTACAGACGGAAACACAAAGAGAGACAAAGTACAATTTACAAAGCACAACATTTTGATTAAAATAGAACAATCTATGAGTCATATCTGGGAATCAGTTGTTCAAACAGCCGAGCTAAAACATCGACATCCTGTAGAATCTGCTTCCGTGTCTTAAATATAATATATCCTCTGCAGCTTTAAAATCCTTTGTCTTTTGATTTGTCTGTTTCCAACAAAGTGACTCTTTAAAAATGAATTATTCACTTTTACAATCTCTCCCTCTCTGGCTGAAGATTTAAGATAACATTTTTAATTGTGTGATTATATCATAGTAGGAACTTAGCCTTCTCCTTATAGTTTGAGTTATTATTTTAGACTCTGAGAGGAAAAATGTCTTTCAATCCTGAATATTTTTTTGAATGAGGTTTGGTGATTTCTAACCGGTGTCTCTCTCAGGTGGCTGGGTGTGACCTCGACGGGGGTCCCGGAGAAGCAGGGCTGTGCTAACCTCCCTCTGAGCCACAAACAGAGAGAGCTGTGCCGGAAGAAACCGTTCCTGCTGCCCAGCATCCAGGACGGAGCCCGACTCGCCGTGTCCGAGTGCCAGAGTCAGTTCAGACACGAGAGGTGGAACTGCTCCACCAGCGAGCGGCCGCCCGTGTTTGGACACGAGCTGACCAGCGGTGAGGACTCGGACCCTGTTTCATATGATTCATACTCAAAGCTTACCTGAGACTGAATAGACCTCAGCAGATGGGTTTTGTATCAGCGTGTTTGACCCAGGGGCATCCCCAGGGCCTCATGAACAAATCTCATATTGGGCCCCTCCCCCACAGCCTCAGATATTACACCACGCCTCCAATACACAAATCACCCATTAAAAGATTTTTATTAAAGGTCCCATATTCTGCTTTTTCTGGTTTTATATGCTCTTTAGTGTGTTTTCCAAGTGTCCTGTGCATGTTTAGGCACATCTATGTGCAAAAACTCAAAGTCCGTGGAAACACGGCTTCTCCTACGTCCTCCTGTTAGCAGTAGCATTAGCCGCATGTAACACTCAGTTCTAGCCCCCCTCGATAAAATAATTTGTCAGTCCGACGTCATTGTCAGTGTGATATCACTGATCTAAGCCCATTGGCTCGTTGTGGCCCAGCAGCTCATGTTGCACGCCCGTTAACTTCTGTAGCACGCCCACAATATGCCGTAGCCTGCGGTAGCACAGTAGTGCTAAGATGCTAATGTTTATGCTCCCCTCGGACGGAGCCAGTGGCTGCATTCCCAATATGGTAAAAGAGGCGGGACATTTCCGAGAAACGTGCTGAGCAACTGACCAATAACGACAGAGCGGATCGGCAGACCAATCAGAGCAGACTTGGCCCACGTGGGGTCTAACAGTGTGGGCTCAACAGAGTGTAGCTGACGGACTCAGAGCGGAGAGGGAGCAAGGAGGAGCAGTACATGAAAACAGACACTTTTTTCGGACTTTATCTATTGTGAACGTACAAAAGTAGGAACATAGATTAAATATACAAACCCCAGAAAGGGCAGAATATGGGCTCTTTAAGGTCGGCTGCATTTTGCTCCAATGATAGTTTTATGTTACCACACACTTTGAAATGATACAAGCTCATATTTTCAACCAGGGTCAGGGTCAACACTTTTTAAATTGCACAAATATGTTGGCAACATTTGGAAAAGTGAGTAAAGGGAGAATGCCTGTCCAGCTGCAGCTGGACAGGCATACAGTCGTGATCAGTAATGACGATGGTTTTTGTTTGATAACGACGACTTATAAGATGGTTTCTATACTGATTAGAGCTCTCAAGAACTGCCCTCAATGTTGTGCTTTGCCTCTGGTCACTTCCTGTCAGCACCTGTGTGTCCAATCAGACTCAAAGCTGATCGTTTGCTCTTACTCACATTGTTCCCTTTTTTCTAGATCCTTGCTTGTGTTGTTCTTACTCTCTGATGTACGTCGCTTTGGATAAAAGCATCTGCTAGAATAACATTACACTGACCCCATCCCTCTCTCCCCGCAGGGACCAAAGAGACGGCGTTTATCTACGGGGTGATGGCAGCGGGGCTGGTCCACGCCGTCACGCGTTCCTGCAGTCAGGGGAACATGACGGAGTGCGGCTGCGATGCTCAGCTTCAAGACGGCGGCTTGTCAACAGACGGCTGGCACTGGGGCGGCTGTTCGGACCACATCCAGTACGGGACCTGGTTCAGCCGCAGGTTCATCGACAACGCTGCGAAAAACACGTCGATGACTCGAGGAGGGTACACGCCGAGCATGATGAACCAACACAACAGTGAGGTGGGCCGACAGGTGAGGACAACACTGAGACACAAGGTTATTTATGTCCTGCATTAATGTTCTTACATATAACCAGATCAAACTTTCTTGTCAGTTTAAAGAGCTGTGAAGTGAAATCTGAGGAGAACGTTTCAAAATAAAATTAACATAGAGCTTTAAAAGCGAAGCCTTCAAAACCAAGATTTGCAAAAGTAAGATCAAATTCAAAACTTAAAAACAAAAGAAGAGTGAAAACAAAACAGAACTTAAATAAAGTAAAAGATGATGATTAAATCTGATTCATCAATCAAATGGAATCAAAAGGAGTCAGGTATGGCTGCATCCTGGCACTCTCTCGCCTCATGTGCTCAGGTCAAGAAGAAGTTTACGAACTCACGCATTGATTAATATTTACAGTCTATGATTAATTCAAACATTACCACCGCGCCAAAAGAAGACAAGAGTGTAGAAGACGGTAAAGAAGATGGAGTCACACGCCCAAGGTTTACAAGAAGCCCAAATGAATGTATGAATGAAAAGACGTTCAAATGAGTCACGCAGAGGGGAGAGTTAGAGCGCCGGTTTTTTTTCAACAGCTGAACTGACGCTGCTGATTGAGCTGTGTATTTATATATAACTGAAAAAGCACATATACATATATAATGGCGGAATTGCTTATTTTTTATTTAGTCTTGTATGTATAAGCACTGAGTATGTCTGTAATATATCACATGTACACTACAGATATTTTTATTTCCGGAGCTTTATGTTGAAAATTAGAAGCTCAGGGGGCTCGGCTTCAGGCAATCCAGCATCCTGCAGACATACAGTCGTGATCAAAAGAGGCATTTAAAGTCTCCATGGTGACGCTGTGGAGTGATGTGGATCCTTGAGTAGTTTGCATGCTCTATTCGAGGAAGTTAAACTCTGCTGTCATCATAAAGTTTAGCTAGAAACACAATAAAATGTAACTCTCTCTTTGTATAAATTGAATTTGAAGGCCGTCATGACAGTTAGCTTCATGCTGTTCCACCAATGGACAGTAGGGGGCAGTAACAGTTCAGCAGCAGAAGAGAGAGACAATTGACTGATTAACACAGTGATACATTATATTAAATTAAACACACACACACACACACACACACACACACACACACAGCATGAGGTCCCCGCTCCATCTGCAGACCACGTTCAGTGTCCTCACAGTGTCATTAATCCTGCATTTGTGTGTGTGTACATTGTCACTGCTGCGACTTCCTGAAACCAAACAGCGTTCAATCTGAGTGTGTTTTTAAACATGTTCTCTGACGCTGTGTGTGTTCAGTCTCTACCAGGTGAGTCGGCCATGTTTTGTTTTATGTTCTCAGCAGAACATGTGGAACCTTCACATCAGCTGAGGCTCCTCGTGGTCAACAGCTCACAATAAAACTTTAATAAAATAAAAAATAAAGTCTTCATCGTCTCCTCCTCCTCCTCCAGGCAATCGAGCAAACGATGTCCACAGACTGTCGCTGTCACGGCGTCTCAGGCTCCTGCGCGGTGAAAACGTGCTGGAAGACGATGGCGCCGTTCGAGCGTGTCGGCGTGTACCTGAAGGAGCACTACGAGAACAGTGTTCAGGTGTCGGACCGCTCCAGGAGGAAGACGAGAAGGAAAGATCAGCAGCGCCCCCCTGTGGACAAACAGCAGCTCATCTTCTTCAACAAGTCTCCAAACTACTGCCTCGAGGACCGGCGTCGCGGCGTCGCCGGCACCAGGGGGCGCCGCTGCAACCGCACGTCCACCGGCTCGGACAGCTGCAACCTGCTGTGCTGCGGCCGCGGATACAACACGCACGTGGTGAGGCACGTCCAACGCTGCGAGTGCAAGTTTGTGTGGTGCTGCTACGTCCGCTGCAAGCGCTGCGAGAGCATGAACGACATGCACACCTGTAAATAACGACCACACACCTGGATTTAAAGACACGCCTGAAAACAAAGACAACACATCTGTTAAATAAATACAACAGCACCTTGAAACCACGACACACCTGTAAATACATCAAACCTGGAAGCTAACAAACACCTGTAAATAATCAGAGCAATTCATAGAAAATGGCATTAAATGTTTTTGTATTTTATTTTTACCAATAAACTTTTATTTTTATGTAAATATGTTTTCATCATTTCATCGTGACCACCTGCCTGTTAACCCTTGAGCACTCTGCTGCCCCCCTGTGGACTGAAGGAAGAACTACAGAAACTCTGAAGAAAAGGGTAACCACAGATTTAACTCTGATTATAAAGATAATTACATTTCCAATTCTAGCTTTTTTACAAACTCACAGAGCAGAACAACTGACAACAGGAACAAATAAGTCACAATAATTAAAGAACAGGTTATTATTTCTAGGATAGGATAGGATAGGATAATACTTTATTGATCCCCAGAGGGGAAATTCGGGCGTTGCAACAGCACAGACAAGTAAGCTCAAAATACAAAATACACATTAAACAGAATAGATAAGATAAATAAAGATAAAAACAGGGAGTATATACAAGTACAAAATGAATGATGAAGTTAACTATGCAGGGAATTGTGACAGTATTTGCAGAGAATGGCAAGATAAAGTGACAAGTGATGATTAAAGTGACTTGGTGTGATAATTAGCAGCAAGTAATGTAAAGAGCAGAGAAGAGAGGCAGTGTTGTACCACAGTAATGCAGAGTGCAGTTATATAATATAATGTAGTATAATATATTATAATATAGTGCAATATGAACAATATAGTGTAATATAATGAAATGTAATATAATATAGACTAATGTAATAATATAATAAAATATATAGAATGTACAGAATATATGTATATATATATTGATGCTAAATAATAATAATAATAATAATTATTATTATTATTATTATTATTATGAGTCTATTTAAAGAGTAACTAAACCCCAAAACCACTTTTTTCAACTATAAAAAGTATTAAGTAGTGCTATGGATCAATTCAAGTCCAAATCTCAACATTTGAGTACAAAGTATTGAAATTTGAAATATTGTGTCAGAAATGTGCATAGTGATTGCTCTCTGCCGGTTGAAAAATTCTAACGGCTGTCTGGAGTACATGCCTACATCACCAAACCTATAAAAGCCTTGTCACCCTACTCAGCGAACTGTGAGGAGTCAAGTGTAGTGGATTGAGACTGAGAGAGCTGCGCGATTAATAGCTTAATGGTTTAGTAGTTGGATTGTGCTGTTAGTATAGATTCATTTAGTGTAGATTGTATAGTTGTGAGTTTATAGTATTTAGGAAGTTAGTTGGAGGTTGCAGGCATTAGTTAGGTTGTTAGATTATTTCAATATTAGTTAGCTAGTAGCTTAGCTTTAATTGTAGGTTATCTTAGCTCGTAGTTTAGCACATTGACTTTTAGGAAACTTAGTTAGTTGTTTGATTTAGCATTTCGTTTTTAGTATTTATTTGATAGTGGTCAGGATGGTCAGCTTTCTAGTCAAACATCACACATCATCCAAAATCAAGACACACCTGGCAAAACACGACGAGTATTTAATAATAAAGATCCGAGATTTTCAACTAGCTGTTAGAAATAAGAACATAAACGGCGGCCATTACCTCAGAATAATATTTAAAGTTTTCATAAATTATGATGAAAGAAGGAAAATATACTGAGCTAAAGATTAATGTAGAATCTAACGTGTAATTAGAATCAGGCTGTGGCTCAGCGGTCAACCAGTAGGTTTCTGGTTCGATCCCCAGCTCCTGCAGCCATGTCTGCAAAACACTTAACCACCAAGTTGCTCCTGCTGCTTCGTCGGCAGTGTATGAATGGATGAGTTAATACTGATGGACTCTTTACTCAGCGGCCTCTACCATCAGTGTGTGAATGTGTGTGAATGGATGAGTTAATACTGACGGACTCTTTACTCAGCGGCCTCTACCATCAGTGTGTGA